>NW_023657356.1:0-28234 GCF_015228065.2 Penaeus monodon | reverse complement strand
AGATACCATTGTCGTGTTCACGTCCGACAAGCGGCTTTTGTCTGCGGGCGATGCGAAATCGACCGCAATTTGCCATTTCAGGGGGAAAAGGGGCGGGGAAAGTGGCCCGCGGCCATTTTGTTTGGGTATCCGGGGAAAAATCCTCCGGTACCCCCCGTGACTCCCGTCATTAAAACGGCTTCCCCCGCATGGCTTTGTGTCGCCTTTTCCGACAGCAGTCGAGGGTGTCGTTGCCCCCTCTTTGGGAAAAAACGAGGGCGATCGCGACTTTTTTTGGCCATCCCCCCCTTGGGAAAATCAGGCGGAGGCCTCGTCGGTAATCGCCGGCAGTGGAAATTAATTCTACCAAAAACCCCGCGAACCGAATTTTATAAAAATTCGCAACGTATCGGAAAAAAATGAGTCGCCAGCAAAAAACCCCGAATCGTCCCAAAATAAAACGCGTTTGGACAATTTTCAGCAAACAATGCGAAGATCCCCTTTTCCCAAACCCCAAATTCGCAGCAAAAATTTACCCGAAAACAAAGAGTTTCCCCAGCAAATCGTTTCATAGAAAAAGCAACTCGGGTTTTTTTGGAGGGACTTCCCACCCCGACCACTTGGGGGTTCAAAACCCAAAAAAACCTAGGCCCTTTAAAAAAATTGGAGCCTTAGGGCCAAAACCCCCCCCGAAGTTCAGGCGAATTAGGCACCGGATGCGGGATTCTGCGCCCCCATAAAGCTGGGCAACTTTTTGGGTCAAAAACGCGTCGAGTCGAGAGATGGTTGGTTGGGTCACGTTTTTGGGGAAATTTTTCAAGGTATGCGGGGCCAAAAGTGCTTTAAAAAGCCCATTTAACCCGAGGGGGGCCGTGGATTTTTCTTGGGAGTTTGGCCCCTCTATCGAGCCAAAGGAAATTTGAAGAACAATCGTTGGCCCCAGAAGCAGTGAGCCATCCCCAAAAAGCCGGGTTTCGTATTTCTCGGCAAAGTTCAACGTTTCAAGGGAAAACGGAAGATGCGATAGAAACGCTCAATTTTGACGATGCGAACTTGGTGTTTTGGGGGAAGACATTCGTTGGGGTTGGCGATCGGAAAACTCGGAAAATTCGACCCAAAGAATTTTAAAAGCGTTGCCCCCCAGGGAAAGTTTTTGGCAGCCAAACGGGGCTGAAAGATGTCTAGGTTTTTGCAGAAATTGGGTTAACTTTCGATTTCAAAATCCCGCCGAAACGCAACCCAGGGGTTTTGGGTTGCCTAAGGGGGAGCTAGAGTTTTTTGATTTTTGGGCCGCGTTTTTTAAAGTTGGCATCGCCTGACGCAAGTGACGGCGCCAGAACCAAAAGCGAGAAAACGTCTTTGGGAAAGAAGCGATCGCCCCAAATTCGATTTATCGTTTTGGTTTTCGGGTTCAGTGCACGAGTCGACGTAATCGACACCGTAACCATGCATTTCTTCGAGATTCGATACTTCGGCAATGACTCCCGCGAAAGATGCGTATGGGATCGTGAAGCGGTCCTTTGGGAAAACCCCGATCTTTCAAAAAAAAATCACAGAGTTTGCAATGGGATTGCCATCGGTAGCGAAAGAAATCACTTGGCCCCGTTATGCGTTTTGACGAGGGATCGAAAAACTGCCTCGTAAAGGTTTGGAGTTGGCGGGTTCCAGTTTCGCCTTTCCATCCAGAAGATTCGATTCGCAAGAAATCCTGAGTCAATTTTTCGAAGTCAGAATTCCGGTCGAAGGACAATTTTTAAATTAAAAAATTCTGCAGAGCCGATTAAGCGCCTAAATTCCTGCGGATTTTTGGGAGACATTTTTGGGAATTTTGGCCCTGGGGCTTCGAGGGCATACAGCTCTTCGAATCTTTCCGTTAAAATTTGGGGCCTGGTTTTCGGGGGAAAACGGCTTTTCCCGGGCTTCCCCAACGTCTCGACAAATTCCAATGGCCGCCAGTCGCCCAGAGACACTGGTAATCGCCCCCTTCCGTTTCAGAAAACGAAAGCAAATCGAAGGCGTCCTCGCACAATCGGATCTTAGGGGCGTAGCATCAAAACGTTGTCGTGTTCCCAAAACCCCAGCTTTGAAGGGAAAGGTAAAACGTTTTTTTTAATGATGGAAAAACGAACCCAAAACGGGGTCGTCGTCTTGTTGACCCATCGTTGGGGCCTCAATCCCCAAACGTCGGGCGCCGCCCCGGGGTTCGGGTACTTAAAACGCGGGAATCTGCAGGGGGATGAACAGTAGTTTTGGTAGAAGCAATTTGGCCAAGCTTTCCCATGCGGAAAACAATTTTCCCCCCCAAACGCGTAAAATCCATCGGCTGGGAAGTTGGTTGGGGCGACCCCAGGGATCTGTACCCCCGATCTCTCGGGGAAGTTTTGGGGGTTGTTCTATTTTTGAATCAGGGTTTGGGACGTGCATGGGGTTTGTTTGGTTTTCGACAATCGAGATCAGAGGAAGCGAGCTACATGTTTACGCGAACACCATTCGATTCAGCTAAAACTAGGCCCGCGCTTTAAAAAGAAATTTGTATTCGTTAGAAAATTTGTGCTGGGTTTGAAAGTTGGCGCAATGTCCCTTTTTTCAAAAATTATCGATGGTATTTTCGAAACACGGTCCTTTTGTGAAACAGGGGCTTTTTTTGATGTGAACCCCCCAGTTCCCAACTGGAAGAGTTTCAAAAGCGAATTTTAAATTGTGGTTCTCGGGACATTTACTTTTTTGCGGCACCCCCGTCCCCCACTTTTTTTAAAATCCTATTTGGATTGCGCTTTGGGGTTTTTTTGCTGCGGCCCAGTCCTTGCAAAAGGCAAATGGTCAGGAGGCGGTGTTGATGGGGTTTCGGTCCATTCAAAAGAATTGAGCTGTCGAGTGACGGGCAGGTGCGACGACCCATGGTTTGAAGCCGGGGACCGGTCCCCAAAGGGACGTCAGCCCAATTTCACGCGGGCCCAAAGCTTTACGGAGATTGCAAAAACATTCCCCCCCGACGATTCCAGTTTGGGTTTCTGCGAGCAGACTTATGCCCAAAGGGGGAAGCATCCCCGGCGATTTAAGCGTTCAGGCAAAGGGGGGTCCAGTGAGAGCGAAATCATTCGAGCGAAAAGGAGCTTTCCATTTCAGAAAAAAAGGAGTTGCCCAAAGAAGAACAAATTTTTTCCGCAATTGGGGAAAAGCCGCCCAAGTAAACTGATCGCCCCCCGACAAGGTCCCGATGGGTATCCCAAAGGGTTTACCCCCGAGGAGAGTTCTTTTGCCGTTACATCCGGAAATTTTGGGCGGCGTACAAATCGTCGACTCCCTTTCGACGTTGCCGTGCCAGTTTTCCCAAAACATTTTCGATTGGGCGTGATTTGAAAATTTTCCGCCCAGGGAAGGTCGTTACAGGGGGTTTTCCAAAGGTGTTGAAACGGAGCTCAAAGCACCCGTAGAGACAGTTGTGATTGAGAACCGGAATTAAAATCCGCGCGGGGGAAATTTGCACTTGAGATCAAAAGTTTTGAAGTTTTAAAAAACTACCCCCCAAGCCCAGTGCGACAAGGAAAGTTTTGGAAACCCAACGAACCCCACCCACAAAGTGTTTCCGCCGTTTCAAAACCCGTGACCCTACCCCGCCGGTCACTTAAAAGTCGAAAAATGAACTCGACCGGGCTTTTGCGGTCGAGTAAGCGATTTTTTCCCTTCCCTAGTGGGGCATTTGGCAAAACACGTCCGCAAAAGCGTTTTGCCTGACGGGGGATCGAGCGGAATGAGCAGGCGACTGGGTACCCCCTTTCGATTTGGCCCGGGGGGGAGGGGATTTTGGAGGGTCGTCAAGATCAGAAACCCCTTGATGAGGATTGCTCGATCCCAAGGACGCTCTTCCCTTGATCAGTGCGTGAACTTGCTCGTTGCGACCCCTTCAAACAGTGAGTTTTCGAAACTGAAGCGTGCGTCGGATGTTTTCAAAACGCGGAGCTTCGTCTTTGAGAGTTCAGGGGTTTTAAAGGGGGGTACTTTTGGCAATCGGTTTGTTTGGCGAGCGCGTTGCCTTTGCAGCAGCATGAAATCACATAAAGGGCTCAAAATATTTTGGATATCGAGCGTTGAATCAAAGGAATGGGGTTTGGGGCCGCCAAAATCTTGGTCAACATCTGCAACGAAGCCCCAAAGGGGACCAAAGGGGTACTCGGGTCGCATTGCTGGTCAACCAACCCAAAGAAATCCCGGCTTTTGAGCAACGATACAGGGGAGAGCGCTCAATGATCCTGCTGCTGCAAAAACCCGATCTTGAATCGGGTCGGTTCTTACCACGTCAAGGAAGCGACGACACCAAAGGAAATTACCTTAAAAAAAACTATTGTACCAGCAACCACTTTCGGGTTTGCCGCAGTTCCATTTTCCTTCCCCCGGATTTCCTTTCAGGTCCCCAGCAAAACGGGATTTTGACCCGCAATCTAGGCATTGATTCAAATTGACCGAGCCCCTTTGCGACCCTTTTATAGAACTAGTGCTGAGAGAATCGCCGACAAAACTTTTTTTCCCTTCGTGAGCAATTTGGTTTAATGTGGGGGGCTTTGAATTGACGATCCCCCGGGAAAAAAGGTGGCGAAAAAGCTTTCCGGTCGATTTGATCGGTTCGAAAATCGCGAATCGCAGTCATGATTGATTTCTGCTTGGGAGCCGTCAGCTGGTTCCCATGCCCTTTTCGATGCCGGATTGTAGCTCCCGCCGCACACGCCGATTTATTTCAGCCCTACAAGGGTTTTGGGAAACTGATCGCTCGCAGTGGGAACTTGGTTTTCCAAAAAAAGAGGCCCTTTCAAACTCACGGTCGCCAAAAGCGAAAGGAACGCGGGACAACGGAGTTTTGGGGGTAAAAAAAGATGGACGCGTCGCTTGCTTCAGGCGATTGGGGTCAAAATCAAAGCCAAAAACGAAAAGCGTCGACCGAAGCAAACATGAAAATTCCGGCGCAGCCTGAAACTCGAAATCCGTTTTGCCATCGATGGCGGGTCTTTTGCGGCGATTTTCAGAAGGGCCCAAGGGGGGGCCCCTCAAGGGGCCAAACGCTTTTCGAGATCGCTCCTTTTGGAAAAAAGGTGGCGAAATTTCGATACCGAATCTGAAATGGGTATGCCAAAAATTGGCATGGAGCAAAGTAAAATCGAGCGTTTCCATTTTAGACGTTAACGGCACCATCGATTATCCATCCTCACGCCCAACGTCAACGCCCCCGGTTTGTTGCGGATGTTTTGCGTAACCTTCCAATCAGTTTAGGGCCGGGGTGAAGGGGGAAGCAAGGTTTCGTCGCACTGGGGGCCCTTGGGTTTGGGAAACTTTTTTCACGCCCCTGGAATGGTTCGATTGGGGCCTTTTGGGAGGGGCCCGAAAATTTGAATACTTTCTGGAACGCGCCCCCCCCGCGATCCTTTTTGACAAAGTTTTACCTGTTTGACTTGCAATTTAAACGCGAGTTTAGAAAGAACGGCAAACGTGGGTGGAAAATGGCGAAACAAGTTTTTTCGAGTGGCGAAATGAGACCGTCATCCATTTATCGTGGAGAAAGCTGGGGTCCCAAAACGCACAGAAATTTCGGCTCGGAATCGTAATCGCCAGGCGTTCGGAAGGCGTGGGTCGTTTCCCGCCCTCGATCCCGATGCGCGAGGACAAATCGGGCGGTGCTTCAGTTTTTTTGAACCGAATCGTCTACGGGGGGTCGATCGACACGGGGAAAAAGACTCAATTGCAATCGGATGCCATCGACAAACCAAAACATTGGCTGGCTAAATCCGTCGTATTTTAAACCCACTTGCAACCCATTCGATCTTTTGCGAAAATTCAGCCGGGGGCCCAAGGGGTCTCAAAAAAGTTCTTGTTTTTGGTTTACGTGCTTGATGAAAAATTGGGGAATCCGCCAAAGGGACCGCGACACTCGGTTTCCAAAGGGAAATTTTTGGTACGGGGGGTCGGCTTTTGGCCCTTGGGTTTTACTGAAGTTGGGCCGAGATGCTCACGGAAAACGCTTGCCGTCGTTGGGGGCGAAGCCCTGAGCAGGAGTTTTTGCTTTGTTTAACGAGGGGGAGTCCAAGGACTTCGATTTGGGGGTTTTCCAATCGTGCCGTTGGTGGTCGCCGCAGCGGGGTGTATGTCGAACGTGGCATTTTTTTCCGTTTGTGGCGAATTCGACTGGCCCACGCTGCTTTTTATTTTGCTGGCCGTGTGACACGATCCCCTTTTAACGCCAACCCCTTGAAGTTTGACGGTTACTTTTTGTTTTCGGATTTTTTAGCCATTGGGAAACGTTTCAAAGGGAACAAGGGGGTGTCCCCAAAATTCCTCATGTTGGGAAAACGAAAAGCCCTCCCCAGATCGGGAATCGAAAGATTACGTTGGACTAGGGATATTTGGCATACCTTTTGGAAAAACTCGATCAGCGTCACCCATTTCCCGGTGCGCGGATTATTTAAGGCGCGGGTTTTTGGGGATCAGTATGAGGCTTGCGGCTTTTGGGTTTTGGGGTCCCCAAGACAAGCGAATCGCGCTTTCTCAGGACCGCGCCAATCCCACGCCGTCCGATGGATTGGGACGCGTGTGCCGTTCTGGGGCGATGCGACGCCATGTGTTGGCTTTTTTTTTCCAAACACCGGGCCCGTAGTCGGCGCCCCGTGGCTTGCCCATGGCTGATGTCCGTCTGGGATTTTCAAAGGATTTATTTGTGAGGGCAGGGTTGTAAAAACAGGCGTGTTATCGTTTGGAAAACCCATTTGGGAAAAAGAAACGTTTAATCCGGCGCTTTTTCGGGAGTTGAAAACACGGGTCTATCGCATAAACTGCGGTTTGGTCGGGTGAGGATCGGAAAAAGCGAACAGCTTTAAAAGCAAATCCTTAAAAAGAACTCGGCACAAGGGGATCGTCACGCACCCTTGACGGATTTGTTTTTAGCGAGACCGCTCACGTTTTGGGGGAGCTTTTTTCATCGGGGCGATCTTTACCGGCGGCAAACCCTGTGGGGAAGGGGGGAAGTGTCGTCCCCGTCATCCGAGATTTTGACTCGGTTCCGGGAAAGGGGGAACTTTGGGGATCCCTTTCCGGGGACAAAATTTGTTAGCCAAACTTTCGGTCGATCCCCCGCGACTAAAAACCCCGAACACCAAACCCTTGATTGGGCCCCTGGGGGCCCCGCTGGGGGTTCGCGGAACCCGACCCCGGATTCAATCATCTCATGCTTCCACCCAAAGGTTAGGTGAGCTTGAGTTTTAAATTTTGAATCATGGGAATGTAGCGGGGCAGCGCGGCAATGCTTTCTTTCGTTCGACCGAGAGTCGTTTGGGAGATTTCTTTTTGCGATTCACGTTGGGCCCCCAAAAAACTTGGGGTCGCAAAAAACGGATCCCCCTTAAAGGGCAGGGGGCCTTTTGGGCAAATCGGTTCATGCCGGATTTTTTTGTTTTAACGAACCCTATCTTTTTAAATTTTTTTGGGGAGGCATATGATGTTTTTTCAATCCGTTGCAGAAATAGAAAAAAATTTATGGGTTTCTTTGGGGGAACCCGCACTTTTTTGGACCCTTTTTTTGAACGGGGAAGTTTTGGGGGGGATTTTTGGGGGGAGAGGTTTTGCCAAAAACAGCTTCCCCAAAATGCGGGGTGGATTTCACCGGGTTTTACTCCGCAATTTATGTTCCGGAAATTTCGATGCGAGGGGAAACGGAAAGTTCAAGCCTTATGGATTTTTTTTTGGGGTTTTTGCTTTTTCAGTTGGCCGTCGTCTTTTCCGCCCACGGAATACCGGTAAACGATGGTTTCCCCTTGGGGGAGGCGTTATCCCCGCTGGGCGTTTGGTTTTTCGATGTACTTTATTGGGGGGAAAGATAGTTCCCCATGACAAAACCCGCCGAAAACTTTTTGCGGCCATTGCCCTCGCTGGGCTCCGGAACCACGGGGTTGGTTTTTTCAAAATCGCGAGCAAGAGGATTCGTCCGAACCTTGCTTGAGCAACGGCTGTCGAATGGTTTTGGTGGGATCTTTTTCTTTTTCGCAACCCTTTTTGGGTGAGATTTGGGGTGGGGGCCGCGTTTAGCGGTGCGGAGTGCATTTTTTTTGTGACCTTTGGCATGGAGGGGTTGCGCGCGCGGGCGATTGGTGGGACCGTTGTCAACCAGCATTCCTTGGCCGCTGAGGTCGCCTGGTATTGGGGGCTTTGGGGGGTGAGCCGGGGTTTTTATCAGTGGGATTTTTGCTTTCGTTTGGGGGATTGTCCCGGAACATTCGCCCTGATTAGTCCGGGGGGTGAGGCCCCTTTTGATCCATTGGGGGAGGTTGTTTTCATGTTTTTTCTTGCCCGGAAGATTGGGTTACGAAAAATACCAAATGGCTTTGGGCGGTGTTTTTATTTTTTGCGCGGGATGGAAATATGTCAGGCGTTTCGGGATGACTTCGCGGGCGCACCGAAAAATTCGAAAATTTTCGGGAGGCTTGCGCCCCTGGGGGTTTCGGTTTGGTTTTTATCATTTTTTAGAGACCATGGAGGGTTTTCAGACGAAGTCAAAACCCCCGTAAACGGGGGGCTTTTGCCGGGGGATCAACCCGTTTCTCGGACTAGCGCGAAGTTTTCGTTGGCCGCCCCGGGAAGATCATCAAATCGACCTCGGCTATTTGGGCTTTCTGCAAAAAGCACGCTTTTTGGGTTTGGGGTTAAGGAATCGAACAAAGGGTCGGATTTTAGGTTTTTTTGTACCCACGTCGCCCGGAATGCCCCAGGAAGATTTTTCAAAAGTCAAAGATCGGATTTGGAGGAGACGACCCTTTGGGGAAGGAATGATCCCCCCCGTGATTTGAAGAAACGAAGCGGAACGGGCCCAGGGTTTTGGGAAAAGCTCCCAAAGGGGGTTAAACTTGGCGCACCGATGGGCGCGGGTACAGCCCTCTTTGTTGGGGGACTCTGGGAAAAGCAAACGGGATCTCGAAATATCGCGCCTTTGGACCCCCCCCAAAAAAAAACCTTCGAGCAAATGTATCATCCCCCAAGTGCCCCCCACGGTACGGGTTGCATGCGACGACCTTGAAGATCTAAAAATTCTTCCCCGAAAAACGCTCGGGAAGGCTGGAATTATCGAGGAAATTTGCACTTGACCAAAAATTTTCCCAAAAAGGGCCTGGGGCTCGAAGCGCCCCTTCCCTTAATTGCAAACCCGAACACGATGAGATCGGAATCGCATGTAATCTTTTGACGTTACGTTTTAGCCCGTAAACATGAATACCCAAAAGCACCCAGTTTTCCGACTCAAACCCAAAAAATGCGATACGCTCGTGCATGTTGGTTTTTTGACCGGCCGCGGCAAGGGAAGTCTTCGACATTGCGATGGCAAGCCGACCCCGAAATCATTTCGCTGTTTCCTGGCATTTCGGGAAGGTTCGGAACGGCAAACGGGGGACCAGAAAATCTTGGTAAAACTCACTTTACGACATCGTTACCCCAAAGAACGTTTAGCGTTGCAGTACGGGGAACCGCACCATCTCGATGATATTTGAGTCGTAACAAAGAAAACTTTCTCGGGGGCCCGCTTTTTATCTGAAAAGGGTCTTTCGGGGGGAAGTTTGTGGTCCCCCTGCCCATGAAGTTTTGCGAAGAAGTCGAACAGGAACAAGAGATGGGGGGAGTTCCGTCAGCGGCTGGAGAGACGATCCTTTTCCCCCATCCAAAACTTCCCAAAGTCTCGTGATTATCCCAGCATTGAAGTTTCCGTACAGGCAAACCCCCACATTGGCAAAAAGGAGTTATTTAGGGGCACGAAGCGAGGGTTGCAAGGTTCCGATTTGACATGACGATCGAGATTTAAACAGCGAATCCCAAAGTCGGTCGACCGATTTCGAAAAAGGCTTTGAAGAGGGACGGGGTGCTCGAACGCGGGAAAAGGGTGGGCCCCCGGTGCTCAAAGGGGGGTTTTCCGAGAAGTCATCGAAACCTTAGCCGGGGCGATGACGTTTTAAGAACGAGAGAAAGTTCGAATCGAAAGAAATTTTCGCACCAAGAAAGGGGTTTCGCGGGTCTGGTGCCGATCGTTACCTTGAGAATCCTTTGAGGCAGGCGACGTCGCTCAAAGAGATCGAGATAAGAATGGCGGGGCGAGTCGCCCGACCCTGGGTGGCTGCGTAGTTTTAAACGAACGTCGGGATTTTAGGTTTTTGTCATTTGATTCTCTTCGGCTTTGGGAATTTTTATCATTCCCTTTAAAGACTTTTCCCCAAACCCGGGGAAACTTGCCGTCGGGGTTGCTTTCCCCCGAAGTCGATTGGGGTTGTCTCCCCATGCAGATGAAAAATTTCCTGAGCAATCGGGGGCGATTGGCCATTGAAAAAGCACCCTCAACGTGCAGCAGCCGATCGCGGGTTTTGCTCCGCGGGAAAGGGGGCTTTAAAGGGCTTTTGAAAATTTTTGATTGGCTCTGCCCTAACGCGGCAATTTTGATGGTTGGGTTGGTTGTCCTTTAACCGTCCGATAGAAATTCCCCTCGGGTATCGCCCTCGTTGACGTAATCGAGGAAGTTCGCGACCGTTTTGGAGCCGTTGTAGCAGCTGATTTAAAAAATGCCTTCGTGGTTTCGATCAAGTTTTGCCCAAGTCTGAAGGGGGGCTTGCGCCATTCAAATTTTGGGAATTTGTAAAATCACATGGAAGGTGCCTCTTTGAGCAGCAGGGCGTTTCTTTGGTTTTTTGATATCGCATTAAAAGGGGCCAAGACTTGTTCGCAAAGCCGGAAACGGCAGGACGTAATCCTTCAGCTTGTCTCCGTGTCGATGCTTTTTTCAGGGAGTCATTGGCACGGGGTTTAAAACCAGGTTTTGAGTCGCTTGGGCCCAATCCGTGATGATTGACACGGTGGGTTTTTTCCAAAAGGCCCCCGCTTTTTGGCGGACTCAAACGACTCCTTTTAACCCTGGCTTCAAGGTGGGATCGATTTCGGGCATTCCATGTGGGGTTGCGGGGGGAATTCATGAATAAAAGGTTTTGGGTTGATAGGATCGTTGGATGGCAAAAGCAGATCTCTTCGGCGCAACGACGGGGGGGGCGGATCGAGTCGCCCCCCAAAAACCTGGGCTCGCGATCCCAATAAGCCCGATGCGGGTGGCGGGCTCGGGTAACGGGGTTTTCTTTGTAACCTCAGGGCCCCAAACGAGTTTGTGCCTTGCCGTAAGAATGTCCGGACGAGGGCCCGATTTTTTGTGCCCAATCCAAGCCCCCTCGCGAATCGCTGGTCCGTACTTTTTGGACCAAAGAAAGGGAGACCGCCCAAAGTCCAATTTTTTTTAGAAAGGGGCGAGTGAAAAAGGGTTTTCGAAGGGTTTTTGAAAAGGCTTTTACAATGAAAGTCGAGGGTTCCTTTCGATCGTTTTTTTTGGGTCCCTTTTTGACCGTTGCACGGAGCGTCAGCAGAAAATCCAGATCAAATCGGTAGCGTCCGATCGAAAAAAAGTGCGCCAAAGAAAACACATGAATTTTTCAAGCACTTCTTTTTTTGAACGCCCATAAAGACTTCTTCTTGGATTTGCTCCGCGTTTGATGGGCGATTGGGTTTGGAAATCTTTTGAAAAATCAACTCCAAAAATCAATTCCAGTATTCCAGCAAAAGAATTGGTCTACTCGTTCACCCTTTTTTCGGCCTAGGGTGAAATCTGAACCATTAAAGAATCACAAGTTTTTTTTGGGTTGATAAAAACGAGTGCCGGCTGCCCCCCCCCAACCAAATCCCCTTTGGGGGAAACAGCGAAACCCAAAGACCAATTAAAAACCACGCGATTTTGGTCGACGTTTTGAGCGATTGGTCAGCATCTTTTCGACGGTTTTTTGCTCAAGAAATTTTCCCCCCTGGAATGATCCGAAACGTTGGGCATGTCGAAACTAGTGTTTTAGGGGTCAAGGTCCACGCCCCCGCTGCCCCCCCGAATCGTGCTTTAACAAATCGAATGAAGCAGGGGTTTGTTTGGTTTCAATTTTCCCTCGGCCCCGAATAGTTTTTCGAAAGGTCAGTTTCTTCCGGACGGGAAGGTGTCTTTCTCCGGGTAAAGAAGCTCTTCTAGTCATCGACCCTTTGCCCCCGGGAAAATCGGCCCGGGGCCGGCCCGGTCAAACGCCGTAAAAAAATTTTTGACCGGTTTTAACAGCGGAAGGGTGAAAGGGGTCACCTTTTCCCGGGGGTTTCAGTTTAAAAATTCGTTGTTGGATAATTTGACGATCTTGGGTTGCCAAAAAATCCGCGTTTCCAAATCCAAAGGGTGGGCGGTCATTCGCGCGGGCGTCGACTTTTGTTCCCTTTTTCTTTCCGCGAATCGGGCATATTTTGAGACCGGGTCTTCCAAGCGATCTTGCGGCTTCGCCCATTTTGGGGCCCAAGCTGGTGATGGGTTTTGTCATGAAAGATGGGGAAAAATTGGGATCCGCTGGATGGGCAATTCTTTCGTGCAGAGAAAGGCCAAATTTCTGGTATAAACTTTTTTTCCCTCTTGGAAAATAAGAGCCTGTGGCCGTACCTTTTCCCCAATCGACGGCACCTTTTAGGATTTGGTCGATCTTGGAAATTTGTCGAGGCATTTTTCCCTTGAAACCCCATTCGCAAAATCATCCGATTTGTTTTTGGTCCCCCTAGATTTTGCGGTGATCGACCTGGGTTTCCGGGGCGAACTAGAGCAAACGTTCTGAGGAAAAAAAAAGCGGCAAAAAGAAAAGCCGCGCTTGGTTTTTCAAAAAGCATTTGGGGTTTTCCTCAGGGAATCAATCGGGAAGAAGACAAAGTCTTGGGAAAGAACGGGAAACCCGTCATTTTCCTTGCCTGATTTTTTCCGCATACGTCCCTTCCCAGTCGTTCCCATTCTTGGGTCCAAGCGGCGCCCTTGAAAAACCTGTTCGTCTTTCGCGCGTCATGGTTTGTTGGACTTCGCAAAAACCCCCCGAATTCCCCGGCGCCCTTTGTCGAATTTAAAGTCGGCCCTTTCCCTTGCCCACGGAGTCGGTCTTTGCCTTCGGGTTCTTTGGGTTTTTGCGGCGGCAAATTTTTGGGCAGGCCAAAGGGGGCATTTCTTATAAATGCGACGGGAAAGGGGGGTGCGGGGGTTTTTGGGGCCTGGCGGGGGACATGACTGCATGGAAAGCTTTAGGTTTTAAAAGGGTTTTTAATCATCCCGAAAGATTTCGTGGCACGACGAACGCCCCTTCAAAAGATGAGCAAAACCCAAGCGGAAAGGGGAGCAAACTCAAATTGAAGGTGGACATGTTTTCATTTTTGGGTCCGGGTGCGTAACGTTCTAAACAAGACGCAACCCAAAAATGAAAAGGGAAATTTAAAGAAAGTAAAAGGTGATCGATTTTTTCTCGTCCAAGGGTTAGTTTTTGTTACATTCCAACATTGCAAAGCCCATCGCGGCGAACTCGACCGGTTCATGGGGGCATGAACAACCCCTGATTTTTGAGCGCATAACGAGGGTTTGTTTGGTTTTAAATTTTTACGAACGATGTCCCCGACCCCTTATGGCCCCACTGCGAACCCCCATTTTATCCCAAAAAGAAACCCCGTAGGGAGTTTACGTTGGTTGTCTATTGAAGCCATTTCAATTTTTGTAAGACCAAAAGATGAGGACCGCTTTTGGCCCCAAAGCGATTGTCTTTTCCAAACTTTTGAGTGCCAGTGCAGACAGGATACGTCCTGCGGGTGCAGGGTTCCCATCTGCCCCTTTAGGGTTTCCGGTGCCTGTTTGTAGGGGGGGGCCCCTTTCAAAACGGTCGTTTTTAAAGGGGCCCAAAACCCCTTTTCGGGCACCCCGGCGAAGGAAACCCGCGTCGGGGAGCTTTTTAACGCCAGCAGGGGGGTCGCGGCACAAAAGGGGTTTCCAATCGTGGTACCAGTTGCTCGTTTGATGGACCGAGCAAAGTTCCCCAAAGCAAAAGGGCCAAAATTCTTGTTAAGCGACGCCCCCGGAAATTTCCCTTTGGTTGTTTGCATTGGCAACGATCTCAATCGGTAGGGTAGGCCCCGAGAATTTCGTCGCGGTCCGCGATTTTACGCTGAATCGAACAAAAGGCAAGGGCTCGCAAACGCGTTTGAAATTTTTTGTGTTGAATGGGCTGTTGGCGACGCTTTGGGGTAGGGCCCATCAGGCATGCCACCCAAAACCGGGGCCGGCACATAGACATTTGGGGGGACTACGGATCCTCCAAAATCGTAATCCTGTTTAAAAACCACCGCGGCACTTGCATTTCCCCGTAAAAATTCGGTGTGCGTTTCCCTAAATCGGATTTTAATAAATCCTTGGGTCCCCCGAAACCAAACGAGTGACTCCTCGGGAAAACCCCCATCGGCAAGATTTTGAGAATCTCAAAAACCCCTCGAAAAGGGGCCCAAGCCGACTTTGGGGGACCTTTTCCCGAGGGTGATTTTTTTCGCTGGGAACACCGCAAGTTTTTTGGCCGGGATGGTCGCCCATTCAAAATGGCATTCCCCGAAAATCCGGGTCGCATTGCCCCTGGTTCCCGCATAAAATTTCCTTCCCCTCCCGGCCAGTTTTGGTGAAAAGTAATCGCCCTTGCAAAAAAGTTTCCCAAACGGGTTTTAAAACGCACGTAAACCCATTTTTTAGAGGTCACATTCAGGCTTTCGAGGACTTGCAACAAACCCTGGGGCCCCGTGGCAGTCGATCGTCGGACTTTATTCACCCGGGGGGAGAGGGTTGGGAACTGTCGACAAAATCTGGGTTTTCTTTTTATTTTTCCTGGAATTGTCGGGGAAGGCGCGAACGGGGAACGAAATTCTTTTTGGGTAATTTAAAGATGGCGGCCCTGAAACGGGCGGAGGAGTAGGGCGACTTCCTGTTCCGGCAGAATGGGTTGGGGAAGCTTGGGACAACCAAAAAAACTTTCTTGCCACTTTGGGGCCAATTTGGGCGCCCCAGCGACCGATTTCCCTTTCACACCCCCTTCCCAAACTTGGCAGATTTCTCATTCGGTTGACCGGTTTTTTTGTTTTTGAAAGGGCCTCCTGCTAACCCCACCCCCACCAACCCCAATGGACAACATCCAACAATCGAAAAGCTAATCGGAAAACGTTTTGGGAAAACTTTGAACCCCGGAATGATATGAGGGAATCGAACGAGGGGTTTGACCATCATGCGATTTACGACCCAAAGCGAGCAGAAAAAGACTGTCCCAAAAGGGGGAATCCAAGATTGCTCGGTATTGGGCCCCCAAATGGCCTTTTCCCCGGATTTTTTTGCGGGGATTTTTTTTTAAACGGGCGTGCAATTCGGCCCCTAAAAAACGGCCCCACCGTGACGTTTATGACCAAATAAGTCGGTGATTCAAATCGGTCACCCCCCGCAAAAAACAAACCCCCCCAAAAAACCACCCCTGAAAAGGGGGAAAGGCTGCCAAACGAATCCCGGAACCCCAAAAAAAAGCCCCAAATTCGTGGACAGAATGCTTTAGCCCTTTAGGATTCCTGGAGACTCCAAACCGCAAGTGAAAAACGTAAGAGAAAAACGATGGGAAGAATCGCATTGTTGGGAAACACACAAACCTGCGGATCCAAAAAAAATGACGTAAGGAAACCCACCGCCAGGAAACGCCCAAAAATTTGGGGAGAGCAGACGAAAGTACCGGAAGCAAGCAACCAAAAACCCTGGGCGGAAGCGATGATCGAAACATACCTTTGGGACTGGGGGCGACGGGGTTTTTAGACGGGGTTCGCGTTGGTTTTGTCTGGCGGTCAAGTATTAGGCATTCCCCATGTTCGCGCTGCATCTAGACCGTCATGTCCCAAGAATCAAATCGAGATAGTTTTTAAAAGAACACTAAGTTAAACTGGGTTTCGTGATGGGTGGCCAATTTTGGCAAGCCCACCAGATTTCTTTCTTTCCTTTTCCGGCTGGACGAAAAGAATAGGTTTGAAAGGATCCCCCGGCGGGGGTTTTTTAAATAGCATCCCAAACGAGGTAATCGCGTTTGCCCAAATCGTTCGGGGGGGGGGGATTTTCGCCCGGGGGGGGAATAACCGATCGTGTACCATCAAGTCCTCTTTGGTCAATTTGCTTTCCCCGAATTTCCCTCTTGGTTCTCAAACCATCCTTTGGGGCGGATGTTCTTAGGCAGTCCCAAGCAAAAAAGGGTTTAATCGGGTCGAATGGTTCTGTTTTTTGGCGACTGTCTTCTTTCCGCCCCCAAATTTCGAAATACAAAGGGGCCCCCCACCATCGGACAATTAAAAACGTAGGCTTGTAAAATCGGGGGCCTCTTTAAACCCCGAATTTAAAGCGGAGCTGGGTCCCTCGAAAATTTAATTTTGGGTCGGTGACATGGGCAACGCGCTTTGAATTAATCAACGTCGCCTCGCGGTTTTTGGCCCCTTTTTAGCTTGCGAAATTTTTTGCAAAAAGGTTGCCATCATTGCCTCCAGGAAATTTCATTCTCGTCGGGGCCGAAAAAAGGGCCCCAAAGCGAGCAAAGGCCTTTTCGAATGATGTAAGTCCCTTTGGGCAAAGCCCCGTGTCGGCGGTGACGCCGTACTTTTCCGTTAAAACCAAAATGATCCCTCGGGGGGGAAAAAGCCCCGGCCCCTTGGGCCCCGCGGTTTTTTCCGACAAAAGTGGTGAAAAGGGTTTTAGGTTTCGCCGACGCTCTTCCCACGATGGTCGATTGGTCACGCATCAGCTCAAGCACCCATTTATCCGCAGGTCAGCGGGGCGAAAGCTTTTTTCCTTCCATTTTAGGGCCCGGGGGTGTTTAGCAGCGAGGCGGAACGGTGCCCGTCACGATTGACCAGCGTCGAGCTTCGGAACGAAAAACAAAATCAAATTTTGATCGCCTTTGCGATCACTTGCCCAAGCATCCCCGTCCCATTCCCGTCGTCCCCGCGAAACCGTGCTGGGTTTTGGTAGCGACCTCTTTTGCCTGCCCCAGCGAATTATTCGACGCCCGGGGCCCCGCACGGTTGATCGAAATAGGGGCTCGACCTCTTTTGACCGTCGGGGGAAAACCCAATTCACCCGCCTTCAGCTTTTTTCGAAACGAATTCCGTTTCTAAAGAATCGCAGACGTTGCCGCCAAGAATCTTGTGATCGTTGTTTCATAGCCCGGTTCATTTCCGGTGATTTTTGGGATAGTACGAGACATCGTCGAGCCCAAATCGCAAGAACTGACGCCGTCGTAGTCGGAGTCCGAATGATCAACCCCGGGCGCCCTTGACCATTCGATGTGGTCGAAAAACTAATTGTAATGGGGGGGTTTTCATTTGTTGAAAATTCTTGGGGGAACGACGAAACCCCGACAAAAAGTGATCTGACAAGCCCATTTTCGGGGGTCTTTTTTGAGCACTTTGCCAGACACATTTTTGGAGTCGAAAAGGGTTGGCCGGGAAATAGAAAAGATGAGGGAGCGAGAGTAATTTTAGGCGGTTGCATTTTTCGGAACATGCAAGGGTCGCCCAAATGCCAATTGGGTTCATCTCCGAATCACCTTTTGCCAAACGGGGACAACCGTTTTTCGCGCGCCGTTCACTATTGCCCAGGCAGTGTTTTGGAATGCTACGTCATGTAACAGCGCCCGGTGTAGAGTTTCAAACCCTTGAGCGAATTTCAAGCTATGCCCCCTTCAACACCAATATCGGGGAAATTTTTCCTTTGGCGACGTTTCGCTCACACGGCGCCTTTGGGCCCATTCAAAAGTTCCGGATACTTCTCGCCCCTGTTACGATTGGTTTTGCTCGGTGCATAAAACAGGCGTTGCCAGAAACATCGGGCTTGGGGAACAAAGCCCCCAAAAATTGGGCTTCAATCAATGATTAGGCGGCCCTATCGGTGTGCAATCGGTGGGGTTTGAGAGTCCCGTTCTCAAGGAGGAATTCCTTTTATCGAACAGGAAGGGCAAATCGTTGGACCCTCAAAGATGCCCGTTTATGGGCCGCCCTTGCCCCTTGCTGTCTTTATGAGGGGTTTGGCCCACGCCCTTTGGGCTTCCCTCGGGACCGCAAGGGTAATCCCAAACGCCGGGGGGAGTATCCAACGGGCCCTGAAAAATCGTGGGGAAAAACCAACGGTCGAAAAGTCTCAAAAAACCCACCCAAACGAAAAAGCAATATTTCCGACGATACTTTTGGCCGATCCTCGCTCTATCCACCAAAGCCCCCGCCCCTGAACATCGCCAGACGAAATTTTAGCGGCGATCGTCTCAGCGAGGCTTTTAACGGGAATGCTTCCCGTTTGGTTCAAAAAGTTTGGCCCCTTTTAAGCCTTTAAATTTTGTGCATGCCGGGATCGAGAAAAAACTTTGTCGCCTGTTCGCCAACCCCCTTCAAACGAAGTAGGGTCGATCACAAATTTTAATTTTTCCCCGCTCAGTTTTTTGGCAAACGCCTGCCTTTGGGCCCCAAGGCATACGACCCAAAAATGGGGAGGGGAACCCAGGCCATCGCGGGGTTCCCACAAGGCTCGGGTTGGTATCCAGGTTTGGGGGGGGCACAATCGAGGCCAAAAAAAGCCCACAGTTCGCTGCTTCGACCTTGGGGGCATCCAAGCTTTCCCTTTAAAATTTCGGAGCAGCGAGATCCTCCCCAAAAACCCCAGAGGGAGGGGACGACTTGTTGTGTTTTTCGCTCACGGAACTTCCCTTTTTAAAAAATTTTTGTAATAAAAAACGACAAAAACGATCTTCGATCACGCTATGCCCGAACGGTTTGAAGAGTGGGTTTCTTAGATTGTATTTAAAAATCCAACCCCCCTTTAAAAAATTTCCAAAACATTTTCAGCCCCAAAAGGGGTGGTTTTCCTTGCCCAGCTCCGATTCGAAAAACACGGAGTTCGATCATTTCCCGCCCTTCTTTTTTAGACGCCAAAAAATCCTTCGAGAGGCGTAGTCACCACTTTTTAACGAGGTTAGAAAAGAAAAACCAATCCTCCCGCGGTAGATTTTAAAAACGCCGCGTTTTTTTTTTTTGTCTTTAGCCCAGCATCACGCGGGCAAAAAAAGACCCGTCGAGAACACTTGCGAGTCCCGGCCAGCCTTTGGTTCCCCCCCCGCGAAAATAAAAGAACCCATACAACGCCCAAAACCTTGATTCTCCAGCCCATTTATTTTTGGGAAACCCTTTCTTAGCTGTTGGTCTGACTGAGGGGGGCGTCCTCGTTTCGACAAACGAAAAACCGGCCGGGCCCGCCCCCTGAAACCCGGATTGCCGCCGTTCCCAAACCCCAAATTTCCCCCGGGAGCAAAACCCACACTGAGGATTTTCTCTAGCGACGTCAAACCCAAAATTTCCCGCCCCCCGGCGAGGGGTCATCGATAATTAGACGAAAAGCGGAGCAGTTTTACTCAAATGAAGCCCAACGCGGCAAACTACGTTCGTTTAATTGCAACGAGTCAAAATGTTCTCCAATCCTTTATTTTACAAAATTTTTTTCCGGATTTTTGGGTAGTGCCAAAATGATTCAGGTGGTCAAAAGGTTTGTTATGGGCCAGCGGCGTAATGCGATTTCATACCGTCGAGTGTCTCCAATTCAAATCAAAATCCGAATCATATTTCTATTTTCGAGCAAGGGTTCCGTCATTCGAAAAAAAAAAGTTACGCGAAATCCCTAGGTTGGGGGCCTAGTCCCATCGATCAAGAGTGCTAAAATCCAGCGAAGTTTTTTAAAGGGATGAGACTCCAAAAATTTGCAACCCAAAACAAAATTTAAAAAGCAGAACCCGGAAAGACGACTCCCACGAGCCAAAAAAAAGAACTCAGGCGTCGTCGTTTACCGCCCCAAAAAATTTGAAGACGAGCAACGTCGAACGTGGGAAAGGGTGAATGTTCGTTGGTCAAGATTCTTTCGATTAGCGATCGCCAGCACGTCAGATCTTGGTTTTTCTTTCGTACAGCGAGACCCCTGGGCTATCCCGGAGATTTTCCCAAAAGGGGATTGGAATCCCCGCATTTGAAATTTGATGAAATCACGTTTACTTGCTGACGGTACCGAGTTGGTGGTGGGACCAGTCGCCAAAGCCCAGGGCCCAAGGACGATGGACCATTTGTTTTTATGGAACGCTTAGAAAGTTGCAGAATTTAGCGGGTTTTGGGGGGTTTTGTTTTTGGGGAATTTAACGGGGGTCTTGCGTTTTTCTATCGAGGTTTTGGGAAATCAAAAGGGGCGCCTGAGAAGGGCCCTTTTTTGAGGACACGAGCGGCATTTGATACCTTTTTCAAAGAAACCGGGAAAACCGTTCAGAAACATCGTCGAGGACTTCCTGGCGGCGGACCCGGGGGGAATCTCGCAAAAAACCCGAGGGTGTCGGGGTTTGTCCGCAGCGTCCCACAGCCGTGCCCGATGCTGGTGTTTTATCCCATATTCCCCGTTTTACTGGTCAGCAAAACCGGGTAAATTTCCCCGAAAGAATTCGCGATTGCCAGCCATTTTTTCAAACCACGGCGATTTTGACCAACTGATTCCGATCGATTGGGAAAAAAGCTTTTTGCCCCTCCGCGATCAAAAAAGTTTTTTGAGGGGGGGAATGGGGCAGGACCCCTCCAGGGACTATTTGGAAAAAGCTCAAGGCCTTTTTTGGGAAAAAGTGATCGCGAAGCCGCTGAGTAACCCAAAGGTATTTTAACGTTAAAAAAGGAAAAAATTGAGCGTTTTGTCTTCAACCTTTTGGGGGTTTTGGGGGCCCTCGCCAAAAGTCGGCGCACTTTGTCGGTCCTCGTTGGGGGACCCATCCCCGTTCCCCCGGCGCCAGCTTGGGGGCATGCTGCGGCAATGTCACCCCCGTCGATCTAAAATTTAAAGGGGGGCGATCGACCCGGAAAACGCGTTCAAAAAGTTTATACATTCCAAGACGCATACCCCTTTCCGGTCCCCAAATTTAAAAGGGTGACGCCAGGGGGTCGTCAGCGACGGCGCCAAGACGTGACCGTGGCAAAATCGACAAAAGGGTAACCCTCACGCCCCTTCCACGGGGGGGTTAAATCGCCTCCAAACTCCCAGTTTTCCCAATTTCCGACCGCTACCTGCGTCTAAGGAAGCAAGTTGTTTGGGAAGCATTTGGGGGGTTTTTCCATTTCCGGATCGTGACCCCCCCGGATTTAAATAGCGTAAAAAAGCAAAGTTTACATTTTTTTGCCCTTTGCCTCTCGCAAAACGAAAATCCAGATATTTTTGGTGCGGCCGTAGGATTGGTAACTCGTGAAACAAAGTTCGGATGTTTGGTAAGGAAACGACTTTTGGGAAACCAAAACGGGGCACTGGGGCTAAAAACCAAAAGGCGGACGCCCTGCTTCCCATCATGGCAAGATTTATGGTACCCCTGGAGGTTTGGGAGACTCCACGGCGGGGTCACGCTTTTTGCCAACGCCTTGGGCGGGAAATAATGACGCACGAACGCGTTTGGCAAGTTCGTTCAGACATCGCGTTGAGCAAGTCGGCTTTGATGAAATCCAGCTGCTTTTCTGTAAAAAACCCCCCGGCGTAGCGACTCGGGTGATATTACTGAGTTGGGGACAACGGTCACTTCGTCCCGCATTTAGCAATTTGCGTAACTTCCGAATGCCCGGGGCCCGCCTGGACCAAAACCTGCAAGTGGAGTCCCAAACTTTAAATCAGGTTTAATCAAATGCCGTGACGACAACCCAATAGTCGGGCGCCCCCAAACCCGAAGTTCCGCTATGCGGATGAGCTAGTGTCTGATTGGTATTTGGTTTGGCTGACAAAGATAAAAACCGTCGAAACTTTGACCATAAATGGCCCTAGGGAATCACGGGGAACCCGGGGAACACAAAGGGAGCGTACTCTTTTAAATCGACACCAGGTTTGGACGCGGTTTTGGGGATTTTAAAAACAAATTTTTAATTTCCGAAAGGAAAAAAAGTCGACACCCGGTTGGGCCCACCTTTCGGATCAAGGCTCCAGTCGAGCGTCTTGGAAACGAGCTGCCCAAACCCAGCTTTTTTTTCTCCCTCGATGTCGTCAAACGCGAGAGGGCGTTTTCTGCGCCCAAATCGACCCGAGAGTCGTTTGGCTAAATCGATCAACGGCGCCGGGTGCATCCAATGCCACCCCACCGTCCCGACAAATTAAAAGTCCCAACTTTCCCCCAAAATCGTTCGCGCGACGATCAAATCCACGCCCCCAAGAGTTCGACCCCGACCCCCCTCGGCGGTGACTCTAATCCCCGTTAAATTCCATCGTTCTCTGGGGGAAGGGGCGTTCGTGCGGGTTCCGGTTGTTAGCGGGGCCGAGATGGGGGGAATATCTTGAGTAGGACCCCGTCACCCTTCATTTTAATTTGATTTTTTTTTTTAAATCCAAGTTTTGGGAAAGTGCATAAATTGCAAATCAGCACGGAGATTTAGGTCGCTTGAAAATCGGTTCCTGGGCAGGGTTTCCACCCCAAATCGTTTGGCTGGTGCGCGGTTGCACCAAAAGGAGGGTTTTTTCCTTTTGCAGTTTTGCCAAGTCGTTTGTCAAGTTGGGCAAGCGATTTGAAAGTTTTCGTTCAAAAGCAATTTTTCATTTGAGGGATTGGCGAGCCAATTCACCCAAAGTAAGGCGAAAGCGATTCGAGCGAGGAGACATAGGAAGGTACCGAGTGTTTTTACTCGATTTTCATATCAGCCCCGCCTTGGGAAAGGTCCCCAAAAACACAATCAGCGCCCTTTTGGGGGCCCTTTGTGACTTCCTCGTGCTTTGAGGTGCGTCGATTGGGGATGCCGAATGGCGGGGGTCGGAACCGGGGAAAAATCGATGTCGTCACCAACCCAAACACGCCCCTCCCCAGAAGATACGGTTTTTGTCAAGGTCGTTTGGGGTTTTTCATTTGGAAAAAATCCCGGGTTTGGGGGGAAGTTTCGAACGCGGGGCAAAAAAGAAATCGGTCTCGACGCTCAATCCCCGAAGGAACGACGTTGCCTTACCGTTGGGTTGGGGGTTTTTTTGGAACGTTTTATTTTACAAACAATTGCTGAGTCCCTACGTCCCCTTTTCCGCGCCGGGCGTGGGGAATCGGGAACGATGGTTTTTGGCATTGCGGGGCGTTTAAAATTTTTTACGAGTCAAAAAATCTTCCCATCTCCCCAGGTCGTTTTTTCGTTTCCGCGACTTTTTTGAAGAGGGTATCGTTTTGAAACGATGCCCCATCAATATTGCGTCGTTTTTCTTAACGAAGGGGGGACGAATGACGTCCCCTCCCATCCGTGAATGTCGGATACTTTTATTTGGGGGGCTAAGGGGTGAAATTCGTCGGAGTGGTCCAAAAAGGGTTTTGATGAAAGATTGGAAAGCTGTCATTCGCGGTCTTGTTTATGAGATTTCCTCCGAAGGGTCGTCAACCCCCCGGTCGGGCGATGCCAGCCCGGGGTGTAGGCTGTCGGGGGGAGAGAAAAATTTCGGAACTGCAATGTTTTTTGCGGGATTGCTATGACATGGGTTTTATGTGGGAACCCATGCGACTGGTCGCGCGTTCCGTTGCGTTAGACGCTTGGGGTATTTTGTCGGGTTTCCGAGAAATTTTTTCGCGGTTTCAGCGGTTTAAGTTTTGAAAACCGGGTGACTCCCTGAGCGTTCATGGCCGAAAATTGCCGGCTCTTGAGGTTGTTGGTTCTCCGAGTCAAACCCTCGTTTTTGTCGACCCCAAATTGGGTCGGAGCGGCGGTCGCACGACCGGCGTACCTCGGGGGGCCCAAAAGGTTGGGGTGGGGTCGGTCGTTTGCTCCTCCAAATAGGGCTTCTTCCCATGGTCTAACTGAGATTTCGCTGGACTCATGGACACGTTTTCGTCGGCAAATCGAATCGAGGATTTTGTGGGGGGCCCTCGCTGGCTTGGTTTTTCGTTGCAGGGGAAGAACCATCGAAACCCAAAAAAGATTGGGGTGAGCTCCAAGGTGGGACCGGGATCCAAAGAAAATAAAATCTCCGCGACAGGGTTTTGAAGCTCGAAAACCAAAAATTTTCGACCCTTATCCCTACCCCGATTTACCTTGGTCGACGGGACTTCGTCGGTTATCGATTGGGGTGACAAAAAATAAATCGCAGAAGTAAGCCGCGAGAATGATGGTTTTTTTCCGTACTTTTGGGGCGAAACGTTAAACTTTTTCCCTGTAAATGATTCCGCGAATGGGTTTTTTTAAAAGAGGCGATGAGTCGCTTTTATAACCAACTTTTTCAGTTTCACGGGCCAAAAAAATGAAACGTCCGAGCTAGTGGTTTTGGGTTGGGGGGGGGCGTGCTGAGGGAGAACCCTCGAAGCGACGTCTCTTCTACACGGTATCGCTTGCCGTCGTTTGCCGTGCTGCGACTCCACTTCAATTCGCGGCTCGTTTTGGGTGAAAATTTCGGACGCCCCCGAACCAAAGGGTCGAAAACCTGAGCGATAGATGTCAAATTTTTTCGAGGTGCTTGTTTTGTCCAACCAATCGTGCGGTCCATTTTTCCGCGCTGGTCGGATTCATTGCGATCGTTAGCCTGAGATTTGCGTCAGCGAGCCCGTAGAGGAGGGGGATTCTGAACTTCGAGACAAAAAATCCTCAAATTCGGTTGCAAGGGTTGAAAACCCAATTTGGGTCCTTTTAGGGCCAAACTGGATGAGATAAATCGTTCATGTACTGAAACGTTTGGGTTTGAGGCGTTCGTTTTTCCGTCGTCGGAACTCGCGATCCCCCGGGAACTTGTGGAGAGGGTTCAGCTTTTGCTGTGTTTCCCCGGCTAAAACCGATCCAAGGAACAGTTTGGTCCGCATTTCCCCAAAAAAGAGGTTCTTTCGCTTGGCAATGGGTCTGAAAAGAGGATGCCGTTTTGAAGGCACGGGGGCTTTTTCAAGGAGTGCCCTGATGTTATTGCCCGCCAACGTTGGGCTTTCTTTGGGAAGGAGCAAGAGGTGTGTTGCTCTGAAGAAAACTTCATTCCGACTTTCTTCGGGACTCCTTCGCGCCATGATCAATTGCGCGAACGGATTCTTTGCATTTCATCGGGGGAAAAATCAAAACTGCCGAGAAATCGCGCAGGCCGAATACCCGGAAGTTTGGCCGACAAGTTTTTGAGGCTTGTCACCGACCCAATGTTTTTTAACGGGGTTTGAAGTCGGCGTTAACCATTTCCTTTGGCGTTTGGGGCATTTAAATTTCCCCGTTCGCACGGACTCGATGATGGAGCGCTTTTTGATGTGGGGTTTTAGTTCCCGAATTTTCGGAGTGCTTTTCCCCTAGGAACCCCGAAATTGACGAGATCCGTTGGGGGGATTAGAAGGGGGAACGCGAATTTTCCTGTTTCGTTTTTTGCGCGATGGTTCCGTGAAATGTTTTGAGGAGTCTCGTTGGATTTACGGTCAAAAGAAGTTTTGGGAAACATGTTAGATCGAAAAAATCGACGATCGGTCGCAATCCGGGTTTAGATTCCCATGAAGAGTTTTCCCAAAATGTAAACGGTCCTGGGGGTCTTTTCGAGCGGCCAAATTTCCAAACCCTCACTGGAATCTGCTTGCAGTAACGGGGGGGGGCCCGCTGGGGCAGGATCGGCAAACTCTGTCGTCGTCCCAAGCCTCTTCCACGATCTGGGAAAACGTTTGGCCCCGAGTTCCGCAAGATCATCGAAAACCGCGACCGGTTTGATCAATGTGGAACCCATAAGTGTATTCAGATTTTTCTGATCGTCTCTTGCGGAAACTTGGGGGGGTCGCCCCAGCACGCGAAATTTTCAGAAAACGAAAGCGGCATTTCTTTTTTTTATATGCCGAAATAACTCGACGCAATTCGTTGCACGGCATGCGCCCCTGGGGTGGGTCATTGCTCTCACCCCCCTGACCCCCCGCCATGACGGTGAACCGAAACCCGTCGACGACATTGTTGGATCCCCGATATAAATCAAGTCGATCGATAGTTTTCCCCCGCACGCAACCACGGGAGCATTCCATTGGGGTATTTGCCATTTGGGTTAAGTGCCTAAAGCCGAACGAAGCCCGTTTCCGTTCGTCCAAAAAGGGTCGTCGATGCAAAAGGTTCTAAAAGATCCTTTGCGAGTTTCGGCGACGCCCCAAAATTTGAAAACCCAAAGGGCGGATTTAATTTTTCCCGACCATTCCCAGGAACGGGGTCTTCCAGTTCCAAATTTCCCCGCCCACGACAAAAACCCGCCGGCGCGGCGGCACATTTGATCCCCCCAAGGCCGTTGGTTTCCCGACCCCGAAAAAGTAGTTTTTCCAAAAGGGCGTTGTCAAAAGGGCTACTGCAAAATGAAATCCTGCTCGTATTACGTTTCCCGCGATTGAGAAAATTTATCGGCGTTTATTCAGCTTTTGATTTTTCCGGGTAAAATTTTTTAAAGCCATAATCCTGCACAATGCGGCACCGGTAGGATGGTAAAAAAAACGACTCGGTACCGTTAGTCAATTAAAAACAAACCAAGACGACCGCCCCTGGCGACAAAAATAGCCGTCGAAGCCTCAACCCGTGATTGGCCCACAAGGTTTTTACAGGGGAAATTATTTTTAGAAATTTGTCACACCATTTCGTTTTTTCAAAGCGCCCGATGGGATCCAGTCGACGCCAATCGTTCGAGGGATTCAAAACCCCTTCGCCCCAAAGGGATCGAGTGAAGCGTAACGACCCCGGAAGCGAAACGATAGGTCGCGATAAGGGTCGCAACCCAACGGAGCCAAAAGGGGACGCATGGTCGATACGCCCAATGGTGAACCCACAAAGGGTTTGCTCGATCGGAGTCTAGCCTTTGAGTCTTTTAACGAGATTCATTTGGGCCGGCTCAATCGAACTCAAGTTCCGGGGGTTTCCGATAAGGGGGGAAAACGGGGTCCATTGGGGGACGACCCAATTAAAACCGACCGAAGCGTCGCAATCGTTTGGAATTCGAGGATCGGACCAATCGGGTTTTGCGATCCAAATCGCGCGGTCAATTTTTATTTTGGGCGTTTCGAAAAACCCCCCTTTTATTTCGCGTGCCGTGCGAGTCGCTTGCACCTCGCGGGAAAGCTCCAAAAAAACGTTGTCGTCTTTTTTCCGGCCCCTTCGGCTTAAAACAAACTTTAGCGATCCACACATTCAAGTTTTTACCCCAATTTGAAGCCTGCGAGATGAGGCAAAGTCGCGATACTAAAATTGGCCCCATGCGTTCCATCAAAAAACTGATCAATTATCTGGTCGAGTTTATTTTCGCCGTTCCGCGAACCTCCGACAAGATTTTCAACGAAAGTTGGTTCGCGATGGGGTCTGGCGACCCCCCTTGTTCCGACAAGCGAACCGAGCCGTCGATCACAGCAAGACTCCGAAACTTGACGACACTAAGCGGCCAAAAAAGCGTGGCGTAAAAAACAGGGGCGACCACCGGACAAATGCCAGGGTACGGGAAATTTGACGTGCGTATTTTGGAGGTGCCAAGGTTCAGGGGGGAAAAACATTTGGGTTAAAGCGGGGAAATTGGGGCCTTTCTGCAAGAAAAAGTGAGGAAAGACCTTGGGAAAGGGGCACCCCCGTCTTCGAAAAGCTTAAAAAGCTGAGCCCCCTTACGATATTTCCCAAAGCGACCGTCACTTCGAAAAGGAAGATCGGGGGGGGTTTTTGGGCCCTTTAAGTCAGCCCCAGGCGTACGGTCATCGCAAACAAGACCTTCGTTTAACCGCAGGCAGGGGTAAGCGTCATCGCAAACAACATCCCCGTTTACCGCAGGCAGGGGAGCGTCGTCCCAAACCAAACACCGTTTGAAAGCCGGCGGGTACGCGTATCGCAATCTCTGGTTTTAAAAAAAACCATCGCGAAAAGGGGATCTGGGGCATGAACTTTGTCCTCTTTTTTTCCCAAAGGCCCCTTCGCGGTCACGGTTGCAATCCGGGTGGGGCATCCATTGGTAAATGGGTCGCGGAGGGCGTCGTTGAGACGAGGTTTCAAGCGCCTTTCGGATCACGCTTCCGGTTTTATGAGAGCTTTCCGGGAAACCCGATCCCCTTCTGTGGCCCCTGATTCCAGGATTTTTTTTACAAGTGGTTTCAACAAAAAAGGTATCCCAAAAAAAAAAGGCACGAATCCCAATCCCGGGTTTCGTAAACGCCAAGTATTGACAGGGGAAAATACGACCACCCACAAACCCAAAAAAAGGCCAAGAATCCATGCGCAATCGGGTTGGGGATAAGCTCTTGGATGCAAGTCGTGTCGACGGAAGGGTTAAAAACCCCCGGTATTTATGCAAAAGAATTCATCCCTTTTGGCCGGGCCGGGGTAAACCCAAACGCCCGACTTTCCCAAATCTTCCAAGTGGCTCCAT
>NW_023657355.1:5897-28238 GCF_015228065.2 Penaeus monodon | reverse complement strand
TAAATAATTAATAGATATAATTATTTAATAAATACGTATATAAAAATTTTTAAAAATTTAAAGTAATTAATGATAATAATAAATAATACAAAAAATTTTGAATAATAATAATAATAATAATTATAATAATAATAATAAAAAAAAAAAAAAATAATAATAGTAATAATAGATAATAATAATAATGATAATATTGATAATATTAATAATCATCAAATGTTATAAAAAATTCTCTTTATTCTCACTTTTATTCTCATTATTGTCATGATTAATTCGATTTTGGTAATTATTATCATTATTACCCTAATAATTGCCAAAATCATCAGAGAAAATCGAAAAAACGTCATTTTGAGTATACTTCAAAAGGCTAATTTTGCTAGATTTTGCCGCTTTTTCGACTTTGGAATTATTTTCTTTACCTTTTTTATTATATATGAGACAATTCCTGTTATTATCATCATTATTATCAGATTATATCAAGTATCATTATCATCATATTATCATCATTATCATCATATTACAATTATTAATTATGAATTATTATCATCATTATTGCAAATTATCATCATTATTGCAATTATTATCATTATTATTGCAATTATTGCAGTTATGATATATAATTTTGCAACTATACTAATAACAACAACAATAATATAGAATAACAATAATAACGATATTAATAATTATCAATATCATTATTTTAATTAACATCGTTATTCAGTATTTATTACTGTTATAATAATTATTTTTTGCAATTATACTACTAGTAAAAATATAATAATATAATAATAATAATAATAATAATAATAATAATAATAATAATAATAATATTAATAATAATAATAATAACATAATAATAATAACAATAATGATAATAATAATAATAATAATAATGATAATATTGATAATTTAATCATCAATGTTATCAAAATTCTCTTATTCTCACTTTTAATCCTCATTATTGTCATGATTAATACGATTTTGGTAATTATTATCATTATTACCCTAATAATGCCAAAATCATCAGAAAATCGAAAAAACGTCATTTGGAGTATTCTCTCAAAAGGCTATATCTCGCTAGATTTTGCCGCTTTTTCGACTTTTGGGAATTATTATCTTTTACCTTTTTTTAATTATATATGGAGACATTCCTGTTATTATCATCATTATTACATGATTATCATCAATATTATTTTATCCATCATTTCATCATTATTGCTAATTATTATTCATAATTTATTCAATTAATATCATCATTATTGCAATTATTATCATTATTAATTGCAATTATTGCAGTTGATATTGCATAATTTTTGCAACTTAGCTAATAAGAACAATAATATACTAAATAAATATAATAATAACAATAATAACGATATTATAATAATTATCTATATCATTATTTTAATTATATCGTTATTACAGTAATTATTACTGTTATAATAATTATTTTTGCAATTATACTACTAGTAAAAATGATAATAATGATAATAGCAACATAATAATATTAATAACGATATTATAATAATAATAATATAAGAGTGATAATAATATGTAATTAATATAATAATAATAATAATAATAATAATATAATAATAATAGTAATAATAATATAATAATACTGATAAATATTGATATTTTAATAATCATCAATGTTTCACAATCTCTTTATTCTCACGTTTTTTATCCTCATTATTGTCATGATTATACGATTTTGGTAAGTATTATCATTAGTACCCTAAATAATTGCCAAATCATCAGGGAAATCGAAAAACGTCATTTTGTAGTATACTCTCAAAAGGCTAATTTCGCTAGATTTTGCCGGCTTTTTTCGACTTTTGGGAATTATTTTCTTTTACTTTTTTTATTATATATAGAGACAATTCCTTTTATTATCATCATTATTATCATTGATTATAATCAATATTATCACTACCATCATCTGTATCATCATTATCATCATTATTGCAATTATTATCATCATTATGCAATTTTTTAAAAAAATTATCATCATTATTGGCAATTGTTTATCCATTATTATTGCATTATTGCCGTTAATAATAGATAATTTTGCAACTATACTAATAACAATACCATAATAATAGAATACATAATAATAACAATAGTAACGTATTATAAAAATTATCTATATTCATTATTTTAATTAATATCGTTATTCAGTAATTATTAATGTTATAATAATTATTTTTGCAATTATACTATAGTAACATGATGAATAATGATATAATACATAATAATATTAATACATATAATAATACAACAAAAATAATAATAATAATAATAGTAATAATAAAGATAATAATAATAATACTAATAATATATAATAGATAGTAATAAGAATATAATAATAATTAATAATAATATAATAATAGTGATAATAATAGTAATGATAAGATTAATAAATTAAAAATCATCAATGTTTATCAAATTCCTCTTTATTCTCACTTTATCCTATTATTGTCATGATAATACGAGTTTGTAATAAAAAAAATTAATCTTATTACCCTAATAATTGCCAAATCATCAGAGAAATCGAAAAACGTAATTTTGAATATACTATCAAAAGGCTATATTTTGCTTAGATTTTGCGCTTTTTTCACAAACTTTTGGGAATTATTTTCTTTTACCTTTTTTTTTATTATATATGGGAGACAATTCCTGTTATTAATCACATTTATCATGATTATCATCAATATTATCATTAGCATCATTTCCTCATTATTGGCAATTATTATCATACATTATTAGCACTGTATTATCTCATTATTGCAATTTTTATCATTATTATGCAATTATTGGCAGTTTATAATATATTAATTTTTGTACTATACAACACCAATAATAATAGAATATAACAATAATAATAACATAATAACGATATTATATAATTATCTATATCATATTTTATTAATATCGTTAGTTACAGTAATTATTACTGTTTATAATAATTATTTTTGCAATATACTACTAGTACAAAGATAATAATGATATATACAATGATAATATTATACTGATATTATAATAAAATAATAATAATAATGCTAATAATAATGATAACAAATAATAAGAATAATAATAATATAATAATAATATAGAATCATAATTATATAATTATTAATAATAACAATAATAATAATAATAATAATAATAATATAATAATAATAATAATAGTAGTAATAATAATAATAATGATATATTGATAATATTAATAATCATCAATGTTATCAAAATTCCTCTTTATTCTCACTTTATCCCTCATGTATTGTCATGATTAATACGATTTTGGTAAGTATTATCATCATTACCCTAATAATTGCCAAAATCATCATAAAATCGAAAAAAACGTCATTTGGAGTATACTCTCAAGTCTATATTTCGCTAGATTTTTCCGCTTTTTCGACTTTTTGGAATTATTTTCTTTTAACCTTTTTTATTATCATATAGAGACAATTCCTGTTTATACATCATTATTATCATGATTAATCATGAATAATTACATTATCATCTCAGTATCATCATTATTGCAATCTTTAATCATCATTATTGCAATTATTTCATCATTAGTGAATTATTATCATCATTATGGCAATACGACATTAATTTTTGCAATTATTGCAGTTATAATATATAATTTGAAACTATATTATAGCAACAACATAATAATAGAATAACAATAATATAACAATAATACGAATATTATAATATTATCTATATCATATTTTTAATAATATCGTTATTACATGTAATTATTACTGTTATACTAATTATTTTTGCAATATATACTACTAGACAAATGATAATAATCATAATAATAATCTAATAATAACAATATAATAATAACAATAATACTAATAATATATAATCTAATAATAATATAATACTAATAATACTAATTAAAATAATAGTAATAATAATAATAATGATAATATTGGATAATATTAATAATCATCAATGTTAATCAAAAGTTCTCTTTATTCTCACTTTTATCCTCATGATTGTCATGATAATCGATTTTGGTATTGTTATCATTATTACCCTAATAATTCCAAATCATCATAGAAATCAAAAAAAGTCATTTTGGTGTATACTCCTCCCAAAAAAAAGGGCTCTATTCGTAGATTTTGCCGCTTTTTCGACTTCGGGATTATTTTCTTTTACCTTTTTTATTTATAGGGGACATTTCCTGTTATTATCATCATTATTTCAGATTATCCGCAATATTATCATTATCATCATCATATCATCATTATCATCATTATTGCAATTTATTATCATCATTATTGCAATTATTTCATTATTATTGCAATTATTGCAGTTATAATATATAATTTTGCAACTATACCATAACAACAAACAATAATAATAGAAATAACAATATATAACAATATACACGATATTATAATAAGTATCTATATCATTATTTTAATTATATCGTTATTATTACAGTAATATTACTGTTATATATAATTATTTTTGCAATTATACTAATAGTAAAAGTGATAATAATGATAATAATAACAATAAAATATTAATAACGAATGATAATTATAAGAATTGATAATAATTGATAATAATAATGATAATATAAATAATAAATAATAATAATAATACTAATAATCATAAGAATAATAATACAATAATTAATAATACATAATAATAATAATAATAATATAATAATAATAATAATATAATAATAATAATAATACTAATAGTAATATAATATAATATGATACTATTGATAATATTAACAATCCTCAAATGTTATCAAAATTCTTTTTATTCTCACTTTTATCCTCATTATTGTCATGATTATACGATTTTGGGTAATTATTATCATTTATTACCTAATAATTGCCAAAATCATCAGAGAAATCGAAAAACGTCTTTTTGGAGTATACTCTCAAAAGGCTATATTCGCTAGATTTTCCGCTTTTTCGACTTTGGAATTATTTTTTCTTTTAACTTTTTTATTATACTATGGTGACAATTCCTGTTTTATCATCATTATTAATCATGATTTAATCAATATTATCATTATCATCATCATTATCATCATTATCATAATTATTGCACTAGTATCATCATTATTGCAAAGTTATTATCATCATTATTGCAATTATTATCATTATTATTGCAATTATTGCAGTTATAATATATAAATTTTGCAGACTATAACTATAACAACAACATAATAATAGAAATACAATAATAATAACATAAGAACGAATATTATATAATTATGTATATCATTATTTTAATCAATAGCGTTTATTACAGTAATTATTACTGTTATAATATTATTTTTTGCAATTATACTACTAGTAAAATTATAATAATGTATAATAACAATAATTAAAAAAAATATTAATAACGATTATGATAATAATAATAATAATAAGAAGAATAACAATGATAATAATAATGTAATAATAATAATAATAATAATAATATATAACAATAATAATAATAGTAAAAATATAATCATAATGATAATATTGAGAATATTATAATCATCAAATGTTATCAAATCTCTTATTCCTCACTTTTATCCTCATTATTGATGTTAATACGATTTTGGTTAATTACTATCCTTATTACCCTAATAATTGCCAAAATCATCAGAGAAATCGAAAAACTTCATTTTGGAAGTAATACCTCAAAGGCTATATTTCGCTAGATTTTGCCGCTTTTTCGACTTTTGGGATTATTTTTCTTTTAACGTTTTTGTTTTATATATGGAGACAAATCCTGTTATTTATACATCATTATTATCATGATTATCTCAATATTATCATTATCATCTCTTCATCATCATTATCAGATTATTGCAATTATTATCATCAGTCATTGCCAATTATTATCATCATTTTGGGCAATTCTTATCATTATTATTGCAATTATTGCAGTTATATTAGTGATTGGTCTTTGTAATTTACTTTATTTATCCTCGTTAATTAAGTCTTAGCGCTGCCAACCACCTGTTAATTCGGTCCAGGAACAATAGGTACCGGGAAAGAGAGACGTGTAGAAGGGTGGTAAATGGTAAAAGGAAAGCATCATGTGATAAGAGGAAAATGACCCAATCAACAGAGTTTAGTCTGGTAAGCGTGTAAAATCCGAGGGAGTGCGTGTCCGCTTAAGGCTGATAGAAGGTGGTCATTCTTGCACAGTAGCCAGTATGGTATATTTGTCTCTTAATGAGAGGTTAATTAGAAAAGGAGGATTCACTCACGAATCTCAAATATACATTTATTAAAACATTTCTAAAAACACCAAAACAGTAAACACCAAAATATAAACATTAAACATCGGGCTACCCCCCAGAAACCCCCTAAAAACAAGACAAGGGAGCAGTCAGTTCTTATCATAAAAAAATGAAAACTTAAAAATATCCCACTTACTACTGCCGTTAAAACCTCGTCCTTCCGACCGCAGGGGAACAAACGAAAAAAACAACGTCATAGCTTTCCACCGTGTGTACATCGGCCGCTTAGGACGTTTCACCTATCCCCTGCCTACCCCGCTCAGTTCCCGGATATATAGCAGAACCCCATCAAGGATTTTAATTTGGGCTAGTAACTAGCCCCGGGAACGAACTCTTTCGGTCTCTCTCCCTAGATGGCGTGGCAGGTTCCCGCGAAGATGAGAGCTTTCTTTGGCTAATCACGGGGTTACCATCCCTTTCCTATAAAAATAGCATTTGAACTAGTTAAAAATTTTAATCATGCTAAAGCAAGTTAGGCAGCTTTACCACCGGCTTAAAAGAGTGCATATACAAACTTTAAAAGCAAAATGGCTTATGGTTCCGTTAAAATCAAGGATAAAGTACATCGACAAACAAATCAAATATATATAATAAAACTAATAAAAATAATATAAAAGAAGTATGAAGAGAGGCATCGTCCACGTGCGTTTCGCGGCAAGGCGGCTTCTTCAGGGGAGACCAGGCATTCCCAGTGCTCCGGCGCTACTTGGCTAGGTATGGGTCACTACAACTCCTCCCCACCAAAGTTCGTTAACGTCCAGTTGCGACTGAACCTGTTGAGCGAGAAATAGGCCAACTTCTGGAAAGAAAGGACCGGTTAATAAATGGTCTTATCAGACAGATAATTTAGGGCTTTTTTCAAATTTTTATAATAAACAGGAGTGCACACCGAAACCTAGAATTGGGATAACTCCCAAGAATCTGCGACAGACTCCCCGATAATCCTGCGACGACTCCCCTTAAAAATGTTTACTGGCCATTTCTCGTCTAACCTTACTCTCACGTCCTCTTCTCTAACCCGATTCTGATTCGGGTCCCCAACTCAGGATAAAATCTCTCTGTTGGGCACATAAGGACGCATTAGATTAATATGATAATTCCTCGCTGTGTGGAGGGTCAGGTTCTCGAATCAGAAATTCACTGGACCAAGCTTCTTCACAATCTGGGCAGGCTTACTCCATCTTTGGGCCCAGTGCTCGCTGGCCACCATGACGAAAAATACGTAGCAGTAACAGGTCTCCTTCCGCTGGGTCTAATCTCTGCTCAGTCTGCGATTGAGTCTCGGGCCCATCCTGTTTGGGCATCCTTGCAGCATCCTTGGCGCTATCCTTGCATCTCGTAGATTTCCCTCAGCAAACCTGGGCCGTCTCCTCGTCGCCCGTCAATCTCGTTCGTACACCCGTGGGAATATCCATCTCTGCCAGTCCATCAGTAAAGGGGTTTTGACCCACCCTCCTGTCAGCGAGCACGGTTGAGGGCAGTCTTACAAACGGTATCTTCTCTGTCCCAATCATTCGGATTTTCTCCTATCAAGGTTGCCAAGCAATCTTTCCCACCCTATTGCTTCTCTCAATCTCCCATTGCTTTCTGGTGATACCGAGTCGTGTAGTGTGTCCGGTTTGGATGGTCTGACAACACCTGAGAAAATAACCTATTATGAAATTCTCTTCCATTTCTGTGCACTAGTAGAACGAGTGACCGAACAGAGTACATACCTTGATAAAAGCATTAGCAACTGTCTGGGCTTCCTTATTAGGCGAGGGATCACTGCAGATATCTGGTGAAGTGATCTATAATGCCAAACATACCTATTGCCATGGGTAGATCCAAGCAAATCTATAAGATCCACCGATACTCTCTCCTGGGATGTGTAACTTCTGGCATGGCAGCTAACGGGCCCTCTTCCTGCACGGCCCTTTTCTCCGTTGACAGATAAGCAAGAGTTGACATAATCTCTTCGTCTCGTCACATTTGAGGAAAGTATAGTGATCCTGAGGCGAAGTAGGTTCTGAAGATTCCTGGATGGGCAGCAAGCTACATCTGCATGAACAGCATCCAGAGCGCTAGTTTCTCATTGTCCGGGAATCACTAGTTGCTAATTACTCTCCCAGGAGACTCTCAATGGTATAGAAGATCACCTCTTCGTTCAAATTCCTCGAGATTCAGCTGGGGGGGGGGGGGGGGGATCCTTTGCCTAGTCATCGCGTTCTTGCAATAATCACGAACTTCATTCCAAAGAGGTCTTCTTGCTGAGCTGGGGCGGCAACGGTCTTGTGGGTTCAAGATTTCATCAATGGGGAACTCTTTCTGCTCCAGTAGGTCAGGCATGTAATGGGAAGCACCAGGTTTATAAGTTAAGGTGTACTATAAAAAGACAACTCATGGCTCCAGCGAGTCATCCTTCATGACTTGGTCACTCTGGGCAAATTACGTGTCAAGAGGACGATGGTCAATGATTTCTTAAAATGCCTACATACAATCAGGGATCAAAGGTTCTAACTGCTTCAACCACTGCCAAGGTTCAATGTCGATGGTAGGAAACCTTGTTCTCCCCCTCCACGTAACTTCCTGGAAAAGTAAGATACAGCTGGGGTTACCTTCTTCATCTGCTGATTGAGACAAGCGCCAATAGCTCCCCATAGGCATCGCCGTGTACTTCAAAGGTGCGATTTGAAGTCGGTTGTTTCAGGATGGGATCTTGAAGCACAATTTGCCGCTTTCAAATCTTCAAATGCCAGTCTGTGTTCCAGACCCCAGTGAAATTTCGCTGGTTTCTTCATGCGGCAGGCAGGTGAGGCAGCTACAAGAAGCGTATAGTTCACGTGTTTCCGGAAAAACCCAGTGGCTCCAAGAAATTGTCCGAACTTGTTTCACGTTACAAGGGGCTGTCATCTGAGTATCGCTTAAAACCTTGCCGGATCTGAAGTACACCATTGGGTAATTAGATACCCAAGAACCCTGAAAGTGTTTACCGCAAACGTACATTTCTTCAGGTTCAGCCTGAAACCTGCCCTTTTTTTGCCAACAACCCATTGTTTTCGTCCAGATGGTCCATATGTTCTTCAAACTTCTCAGAGGCTACAAACGACATCATCTAGAAAAAGCAAGTGTGTGTCTTCCTAACTGGATGTAATACAAGCTTGATAGCCCTTCTGGAAGTGAAGGTCTGTGGCTAGACCAAAAGGCATGCCTCTGAACTGAACAGACGACAACCGTCTGAGAAAGCAGTCTCGTGGCGATCACGTTTTCGTTACCTCTACATCATAGCCAGATTTAGCGTCTAGTGGCGGTAAACCTGGGTACCGGCTACTTGTCGATGGTCTCATCAAGCCTGGGCATGGGGTAGGTATGCAGCTAGGGTGATTTGTTAAATTGCGGAAAGTCAATGCAGAACCCTTATGCCTCCATCCTTCTTCTCACCAAGACTACAGGGATAACCATGGGAGGTCGAAGGCTCAATGAATGCATCCCGCAACATTGCCTACACATTCTTTGTCGTATGGTGTCACGGCACTTTCAGCTAGCCTCCACTTTCGTGTACCGGATGGGTCCTTCATCTGTATTACAATATTATGATGAATATTAGGGACACAACCAAGAGATTATCTTCGTTAAATAAATCGCTATACTGTTTCTAAGATAGTAAGCAATTTCCCTCTGCGCACAGATCCTAATGTGCCAAGTTCTCCTTGTGATGTCCCCTCCATATCGGAAGTATTTTTCAATGTACACAGAAAAACATCCATACTTACTGGGTAAGACATCAAATCATCACTAATTGTAGTCCAATCAGCCAATACAAATGCTTATCAAAGTACTCAGTAAAACTCGTCCAAAGGCCATAGGTTCAATTGTTCCATCTCATCTGGAAGATGCAACAGGATTAGAGTTACATATACATCATTCACACGTTTTACACTGCCAACTTCATTCCCTCTTTCAATATACTGGTGGGCTTATCATTTACGACCCAAACACACTTGCACTATTTTAGTACTAACTAACCTTCTTGCCACTAGATTCCCTGGCTGTTTTCTGCTGCACTAACCCGATAGGTTCATCAAACCTCCCCGCTGCTCACTGTAGTATTGACACAGCAGCCTGATTTGGGCTGACAAATCACTGACCGAGATACACATAACTCGGAAACTTATTATTATCATTGTACAGTTATTCCAAGTCTTCACTAGAGATGATTGATCAGAAAACCAGAAAGGGCCCTCACATTTTAAAAGACATGTAATTCTGGGAGGAGTGAGATTTGCACTAACTGAAAATAATTCCGAATAAATCTATGCCAAGCACCACTCTCCAGGGAATGATTGTCCTTAAAAACCACAACTGGTGATTACATTTTACCGTGTCCTCTATAGAACTTACATGAACTTCACCTAGACCATTGAATACAACACCTGAGTCAACTTTAAAGACTGTTCGTTCAAATAGGAGTGGACAGACGATATCTTAGCATTCTCACATGTACTCTCAATTTAAGTATAGTACCTTCAGACCCAGTATCCACAAAACATGTACTATCTTCCCATTAACATGTAGCCTACCAGAGGACGACCCCTTCGTCTTTTAAAGTTTAATTTTACTCTCTGCAGCATGGTTTATCTTGTGACCTGAGATTTCCTGGTTTCTGATCCCCATCTTGCTCATCTGGCCTTCCTGAGTGACATTCCTCACGTGCTGTGAAGACCTCCGCCCTGCCGTGAGGCGGCTGAAAGGGGCACTGCCGTGCAAAGTGCCCGGTCTCTGTGACAATTCAACACTGCAGGGTTCTCTGGCGTAGCCTGCATCTTGCCGTGTTATGAACTGTTACTTTGGTGATATTGCAGTACCTTTCTACTGAAGCGACCTGCTTAAGCGCATCGCCGTGAACTTTGATTACCTGTACTGAAGGTCCCTCACCTGAAGCATGAATGCGTAGATTCCACACACGTGTGCTGCCTCAAAAAGCGCTGGTAAGCTCTCATCCTCCCTTAAAAACTATAGCTTTCCCGTAGCCATGTGGTAAACCTTGCAAAAACACCCTCTAAATTAATTCTCCGGCACACCACGGCTATTGGGTAATCCCGTTATCCTTGATAAACTAATCCCTCAACGAAATTGAAGAAATCCAAACGGTGCTTATTAGACTTAATTTGGAACCATGTAAATGTTTAAAAAATTCGTACTAGAGCAAGTACCCCTGACTTTGACCTTGCCAGAGCTTTGAAATTATCCCAGTTTCTGTATGCCATCAAAAACAGGAGAATAACAATCAAGTCTGCCGTCCTCTACACGAACTCTCGCTGCCGCGAATATACGCTTCATCATTAGCAGTTTAACTAAATCTCTATGCCCGTACCAAATTCTACTTCTTGATTACGCTTTAATGGAAGGCTGCGATATTTGAATTTAGGCACCGATCTCCTCTATTTATGACATCTCAATAGCCGTTTTGCGGGACAGGTGCATATTAGAATAGTTATGGGGGCTATCCTCTCTCAATAAATCTCTCATATCTTTCCGTCAGCGTAGGCACAACGTTGTTCCAGCTCATTGCAACGAGCCGCAGCTCTTCGTACATTGAGAGGTCAATGTTCACGTTCGTTGCTGTTACTCTGGTTATTAAGGTACGTGACGTACTAGAATCTAAGCGTTAATTTCCTTCTGCATCAGCTTCACTTGCTGCGCTTACTTCTCTTACACCCGGCATATTTTATAAACTATTGGTATTAAACTAGAGATCTACATTTCGCTATTCATCACCATGCCTGAATGAGACCAAAATGCAAGCCCATTGGACAGTCCTCGCATCCACCTGCCTTGGCACTCAAAAAAGATATGTATTGTAGTGAGTGGTTCTTTAATTTACTTTAATTACCCTCGTTAATTAAGTCATTAGCGCTGCCACCACCTGTTATACGTCCAGGAACAATAAGTGTAATCCGAAAGAAGAGACGTGTAGAAGGGTGTAAATGGTAAAAAGGCAAGCTGCATGTGAGAGAGGAAAAATGACCAATCAACAAGAGTTTTAGTCACTGGTAAGCGGTTAAAATCCGAGGGGAGTGCGTGTCAGCCTTAAGGGCTATAGAAGGTGTCAATTAACTTGCCACAGGTAGCCAAGTATGGTATCCTTTGTCTCGTAATGAGGAGTTAGTAAAAAAGGAGGAATTTCACTCACTGAATCTTCAAAAAATATACTTTATTAAACATTCTAAAACCAAAAACAGGTAAACCCCAATATATAACATTAAAACAATACGGGACACAGAACCTAAACCAACAAGGGACGCATCAGTTCTTATCATAAAAAAATGAAAAATTAAAAATATCCCACCTCTGCGTTAAAACCTCTCCTTAACGACCGCAGGGGAAACAAAAACAAAAAAACAACGTCAAATAGCTTCACCGGGTGTACATCGGCCGCTTAGGAACGTTTCAAAACCTATGCCCCTGCCTAACCCCGCACAGTTCCGGGCTATATTACAGACCCCAGCAAGGATTTTATAGTGGCTAGTACTATCCCCGGGAACGAACTACTTCGGTCTCTCATCCCTAGATGGCTTGGCGAGGTTCCGCCGAAAATGATGGCTTTCTTTGCTAATCACGGTTTACAAATCCCTATCCCCTATAAAAATAGCAATTTGACACTAGTTAAAAAGTTTAATCCATGCTACAAGCAAAGTTAGGCAAGCTTTACCACGTCTTAAAAGTAGTGATATAACACTGTTAAAAGAAAATGGCTATGGTTCCGTAAATAAAGGATAAAGTTACACGACAAAATCAAACATATATATAAAACTAATAAAATAAATATATAAAAGACAAGTATGAAGGAAGAGCATCGTCCCACGTGCGTTTTGCGCGGGCAAGGTGCCTCTTCAGGGAGACTCAGGCATTCCAGTGCTACCGGCGCTAGCTTGGCTAGGTATGGGTCACTACAAATATATAATTTTGCAACTATATACTAATAACAAAAACAATAATAATGAAATAACACTAATAATAACAATAATAACGATATTATAATAATATCTATATCATTTTTTAATTAATATCGTTTATTAGAGTAATTCTTTACTGTTATATAAATTATTTTTGCAATTATACTAACTAGTAAAAATGATAAAAATTTTTAAAAAACAATGATAATAATAACAATAATAATATTAATTAACGATATTATAATAATAATAATAATAATGAATATAATAGTGATAATAATAATATAATAATAAGAATAATAATAATAATAATAATACTAATTACATAAACTAACAATAATGATAATAACAACAAGCATAGATAATAATAATAACATACTAATAATAATATATAATATATAATAATAATAATAATAATGATATATTGATAATATTAATAATCCTCAAATGTTTATCACAATTCCTCTTTATTCTCACTTATCCTAAATTATTGTCTGATTAATACGATGTTGGTAATTATTATCATTATTACCCTAATAATTGCCAAATCATCAGAGAAATCGAAAAACGTCTTTGGGAGTATACTCTCAAAAGCTATATTCGCTAGATTTTGCCGCCTTTTTCGACTTTTGGGGAATAATTTTCTTTTAACCTTTTTTTTCTTATATAATGGGACAATTCCTGTTATTATCATCATTATTATCATGATTTCATCAATATTATCATTAATCATCATCATTACATCATTATTGCAATTAATTATCATCATTATGCAATTATTCTCATCATATTGCAATTATTATCATCATTATTGCAATTATTATCATTATTATTGCAATTATAACAGTTTTATAATATATAATTTTGCAACTATACTAATAACAACAGCAATAATACTAGAAATAAAATAATTCCTAATTAAAATAATTATCTATATATTATTTTAATTAATTCGTTATTACAGTAATTATTACTGTTATAATATTATTTTTGCAATTATAGTAGATTAAAAATGATAATAATGGATAATAATACAATAATAATATTAATAACGATATTATAATAATAATAATAATAATGAGAATATAATGATAATAATAATATAATAATAATAATAATAATAATAATAATAGTAAAAAAAATAATATAATGATAGTTGATAATATTATATCATCAAATGTTATCAAAATTGCTCTTTATTCCTCACTTTTATCCTCTTATTGTCCATGATATACGATTTTGGTAATTATTCATTCTTACCCTAATAATTGCCAAATCATCAAGAATCGAGAAACGTCTTTTTTGGAGTATACTCTCAAAAGGTTATATTTCGCTAGATTTTGCCGCTTTTTTCGACTTTAGGAAGATTTTCTTTACTTTTTATTGATAATGGAGACAATTCCTGTTAATTATCATCATTATTATCATGATTATCATCACTATATCATTATCATCTTATTAGCATAATGTATCATCATTATTGCAAATATTATCATCATTATTGGCAATTTTTCTCATCATTATTGCAATTATCATCATTATTATTGCATTATTGCAGTTTATAATATATATTTTTCACTACACTAATAACACAACAATAATATAGATATAACAATAATATAGCATAATAACGATTATTATAATAATGATCTCTATCATTATTTTAATTATATCGTTATTATTCAGTAATTATTACTGGTTATAATAATAATTATTTTTGCAATTACTACTAGTAAAAATGATAATAATAATATAATATCATAATAATAACAATAATAATAATACAATAATAATACATAATAATAATATAATAATACTAGTAATTAATATAATCTAATAATAATATAATAATAATATAATAGTACTAATAATAATAATAATGATAATATTGATAATATTATAATCTCAAATGTTATCAAATTCTCTTTATTCTCTACTTTTATCCCCATTATTGTCATGATTAATACGTTTGGTACTTATTATCATTATTACCCTAATAATTGCAAAACATCAGAGAAATCGAAAAAACGTCATTTTGGGTATACTATCAAAAGGCTATATTTCGCTAGATTTTGCGCTTTTTCGCCTTTTGGGAATTATTTTCTTTTTACCTTTTTTTTCTTATATATGGAGACATTCCTGTTATTATCTCATTATTTATCATGATTATCATCAATATTATCATTAGCATCATCATTATCATCATTATTGCAATTATTATCATCATTATTGCAATTATTAATACTCATTCTTGCAATTATTATCATTATTATTGCATTATTGCTCGTTATAATATATAATTTGGGCACTAACTAATAACAACAACAATAATAATAGAAATAACAATAATAATAGCAAGAATCGATATTATAATAATTATCTTATATCATTATTTTATTAAATCGTTATTACAGTATTATTACTGTTATAATAATTAAAATAATTAAATAAGTATACAACTAGAAAATGATAATAATGATAATAATAACAAAAATCATATAATAACGATATTATAATAATAATAATAATAATAATGATAATAATATTGATAATAATAATAATAATTTATAATACTAATAATAATAATAATAAAATATAATATATAATAATATAATAATAGAATAATAATAATAATAATAATAGTAATAATAATAATCATCATAAATGATAATATTGATATATTAATAATTACATGAAAGTATATCACAATTCTCTTTATTCTCCTTTTATCCTCATTATTGTCATGATTTAATCGATTTTTGGTAATTAGTATCATTATTACCCTAATAAATTCAAAAATCATAAGGAAATGATAACGTCATTTTGGAGTATACTCTCAAAAGGCTAATTTCGCTAGATTTTGCCGCTTTTTCGACTTTGGGAATTTATTTCTTTTAAACCTTTTTTTTTATTATAATTGAGACAATTCCTGTTAGTATCTCATTATTATCATAATTATCATCATATTTCATTATCATCATCAGTATCATCATTATCATAATTATTGCAATTATTATCATCATTATGGCAATTATTACCATCATTATGCAATTATTATCCTCCTTATTGGCAATTATTAACATTATTATTGCATTATTGCAGTTATATAATTATGCAACTATACTAATAACAAAAAGAATAATAATAGAAATAACAATAATAATAACAATAATAATGATATTAATAACCAATAATAATATTAATTACCGATATAATAATATAATAATAAAATAATAAATAATGATAATAATAATGATAATAATAATAATAAATATAATAATGATAATATAATACTAGTAATAATACTAATAATAATAATAATATAATATATATAACATAATAATAGTAATAATAATAATAATAATGATAATATTGATAATAGTAATAATCCGCAAAGTTAGTCAAAAATTCTCTTTATTCTCTTTATTCTTTCATTATTGTCGATTATACGATTTTTGGTAATTATTATTATTATTACCCTATAATTGCAAATCATCAGAGAAATCGAAAAAACGTCATTTTGGAGTATACTCTCAAAAGGGCTATTATTACGCTGATTTTGCCTCTTTTTTGACTTTTGGGAATTATTTTCTTTTACCTTTTTTATGTATATATGGAGACATTCACTTTTATTATCCATCTTATTATCATATTCTCATCAATATTATCATTATCATCATCATTATCATCTTATTGCAATTATGATCATCATTATTGCAATTATTATCATCATTATTGCAATTATTATCATTATTATTGCGAATTATTGCAGTTATATAATTATTGGCAACTATATTAATAACCACAACAATAATAATAGAAATAACAATAATAATAACAATAAACGATATTATAATAATTAGATATATCATTATTTTAATCAATATCGTTATTACAGTAATTATTAACTGTTTATATAATTATTTTTGCATTATACTACTAGTAAAATTGATATAATGATAATAACACAATAATAATATTATAACCGAGATTATAATAATAATAATATAATATAATAATATAATAATGATATATGATAATAATAATAAAATAAAATATAATAATAATATAATAATAATAATAATCATAATAATAAATGATAATCATAATATTAATAATGATAATAATAGAAATAATAGTAATAATATTGAAATATTAATAATCATCAAATGTATCAAAATTCTCTTTATTCTCACTTATATCCTCGTTATTGCAAATGATTAATACGATTTTGGTAATTATTTCATATTACCCAATATTTCCAAAATCATCAGTGAAATCGAAAAACGTCATTTTGGAGTATACTCCTCAAAAGCTATATTTGTCGCTAGATTTTGCCGCTTTTTCGCTTTTGTGAATTATTTTCTTTTAACCTTTTTTTATATATATGGAGACAATTCCTGTTATATCATCATTATTATCATGTTTATCATCAATATCATCAATTATCATCATTATTATCATCATTATCATCATCATTATCACCCATTATTGCAATTATTATCATCATTATTGCAATTATTATCATCTTTTATGCAATTATTATCATTTTTATTGCAATTATTGCAGTATATATATAATTTTGCACTATACTAATAACAAAATCAAAAATAATAGAAATAACAATAATAATAAGAATAATAACGATATTATAATAATTATCTATATCATTTTTTTAAATTTAATAATCGTTATTACAGTAATCATTACTGTTTTAATAATTTTTGCAATTATACTACTAGTAAGAATAATAATAATAATAATAATATTAATAATAATAATAATGAAATAAAAATAAAAAATAATAATAATAATAATAATAATATAATAATAATATAATAATTAATAATAAAATAATAATAATAACAATAATAATTTTAATAATAATAATAATAATTAATATAATAATAATCATAATAATAATAATCATAAATAATAATAGTAATAAAAATTTAAAAATAATGATAATATTTATAATATTAATAATCATCAAATGTTATCAAAATTCCCTTTATTCTCATTTATATCCTCATTATTGTCATGATAATACGATTTGGTAATTATTATTATTATTACCCTAATAATTGCCAAAATCATCAGAGAAATCGAAAAACGTCATTTTGGAGTATACTCTAAAAAGGCTATTTTTCGCTACATTTTCCGCTTTTTGACTTTGGGAATTATTTTCTTTTACCTTTTTTTTTTAAATTATATATGGAGAAAATTCCTGTTATTATCATCATTATTATAATGATTATCTAAATATTATCATATCATCATTATTGCAATTATTACCTCATTATTGCAATTATTATCATTATTATTGTAATTATGGCAGTTATATATATAATTTTGAAACTATTCAAATAACAAAAAACAATAATAATAGAAATAACAATAAAAATAACAATAATAACGTATTATAAAATAATTATTTATATAAATTATTTTATTTAATATCTTTTATTACAGAAATTATTACTGTTATAATAATTATTTTTGCAATTATACTACTAGTAAATGATAATAATGATAATAATAACAATAATAATATTAATAACGATATTGTAATAATAATAACAATAATAATAATAATAATAATAATAATAATAATAATAATAATAATAATAAAATAATAACAAAATAAAATTTAATAATAATAATAATAATAATAATAATAATAATAATAAAAAATAATAATAATAGTAATAATAATAATAATAATAATGATAATATTGATAATATTAATAATCATCAAATGTTATCAAAATTCACTTTATTCTCACTTTTATCCTCCTTATTGTCATGATTAATACGATTTTGGTAATTATTATCATTATTACCCTAATAATTGCCAAAATCATCAGAGAAATCGAAAAAACGTCATTTTGGAGTATACTCTCAAAAGGTTATATTTCGCTAGATTTTGCCGCTTTTTCGACTTTGGGAATTATTTTTTTTACCTTTTTATTATATATGGGACTTCGTGTTATTTCATCATTATTTCGATTAATCAATATTCATTATCATCAATCATTTCATCTATCATCATTTTCTTTTTGCAATTATTATCAACATTATTGCAATTATTATCATTATTATTGCAATTATTGTAGTTATAATATATAATTTTGACACTATACTAATAACAACAACAATAATATTAGAAATAACAATAATAATGACAATAATAACGATATTATAATAATTATCTATATCATTATTTTAATTAATATCGTTATTACAGTAATTATTACTGTTTAATAATTTTTTGCAATTATCTACTAGTAAAATGATAATAATGATAATAATAACAATAATAATATTAATAACGATAATATAATAAATATAATAATAATGAATAATAATGTTTAATAAAAATAATAATAATAAAGGTAATAATAATAAAGAATAATAATAATAATAATAATAATAATAGTATTAATAATAATAATAATAAAAATAATAATAATAATAGTAATAATAATAATAATAATGATAATATTGATAATATTAATAATCATAAAATGTTATCAAAATTCTCTTATTCTCACTTTTATCCTCATTATTGTCATGATTAATATGTTTTTGGGTAATTATTATCATTATTACCCTAAGAATTGCCAAAATCATCAGAGAAAATCGAAAAACGTCTTTTTGGAGTATACTCTAAAAAGGGCTATATTTCGCTAGATTTTGCCGCTTTTTCAACTTTTGGGAATTATTTTCTTTTACCTTTTTTTTATTATATATGGAGACAATTCCTGTTATTATCATCATTATTATCATGATTATCATCAATATTATCATTATCATCATCATTATCATCATTATTGCAATTATTATCATCATATTACAATTATTTCATCATTATTGCAATTATTTTCATTATTTTTGCAATTATTGCAGTTATAATATATAATTTTGCAACTATACTAATAACAACAACAATAATAATATAAATAACAATAATAATAACAATAATAACGATATTATAATAATTATCGATATCATTATTTTAATTAATATCGTTATTACAGTAATTATTACTGTTAATAATTATTTTTGCAATTATACTACAGAAAAAATGATAATAGATAAAAACAATGATGATATTAATAACGATATTATAATAATATTGATAATAATAATGATAATAATAATGATAATAATAATAATAATAATAATAATAATAATAATAATAATAATAATAATAATAATAATAATAATAATAATAATAGTAATAATAATAATAATCATAATGATAATATTGATAATATTAATAATCATCAAATGTTATCAAAATTCTCTTTATTCACACTTTTATCCTCATTATTGTCATGATTAATACGATTTTGGTAATTATTATCATTATTGCCCTAATAATTGCCAAAATCATCAGAAAAATCGAAAAAACGTCATTTTGGAGTATACTCTCAAATGGCTATATTTCGCTAGATTTTGCTGCTTTTCGACTTTTGGAATTATTTTTTTTACCTTTTTTTATTATATTGGAGACAATTCTGTTATTATCTCATTTTTATCATCATTATCATCAATATTATCATTATCATCATCATTATCATCATTATCATCATTTTGCAATTTTTATCATCATTTTGCAATTATTATCATTATTATTGCAATTATTGCAGTTAAATATATATTTTTCAACTATACAATAACAACAACAATAATAATTGAAATAAAAATAATAATAACAATAATAACGATATTATAATAATTATCTATATCATTATTTTAATTAATATCGTTATTACAATAATTATTACTGTTATCATAATTATTTTTGCAATTATACTACAAGTAATAATAATAATAATGATAATAACAATAATAATAATAACAATAAGATAATAGTAATAATAATAATAATGATAATATTGTTAATATTAATAATCATCAAATGTTATCAAAATTCTCTTTATTCTTACTTTCATCCTCATTATTGTCATGATTAATACGATTGTGGTAATTATTATCATTATTACCCTAAGAATTGCCAAATCATCAGAGAAATCGAAAAAACGTCAGTTTGGAGTATACTCTCAAAAGGCTATATTTCGCTAGATTTTGCCGCTTTTTCGACTTTTCGGAATTATTTTCTTTTACCTTTTTTTTATTATATATGGAGACTATTCCTGTTTTTATCATTATTATCATGATTATCATCAATATTATCATTATAATCATCATTATCATCATTATCATCATTATTGCAATTATTATCATCATTAATGCAATTATTATCATCATTATTGCAATTATTATCTTATTATTTCAATTATTGCAGTTATAATATATAATTTTGCAACGATACTAATAACAACAACAATAATAATAGAAATACCAATAATAATAACAATAATAACGATATTGTAATAATTATCTATATCATTATTTTAATTAATATCGTTATTTACAGTAATTATTACTTTTTATAATAATTATTTTTGCAATTATACTACTAGTAAAAATGATAATAATGATAATAACAATAATATTATTAATAACGATATTATAATAATAATAATAATAATAAAAATAATAATAATAATAATAATAAAAACCCAATAATAAAAATAATAAAAATTTAATAATAATAATAATAATAATAAAAAATGATAATAGAAATAATAATAATAAAAAATGTTATATTGTTAATATTAATAATCATCAAATGTTATCAAAATTCTTTTTATTCTCATTTTATCCTCATTATTGTCATGATTAATACGATTTTGGTAATTATTATCATTTTTACCCTAATAATTAACAAAAATCATCAGAGAAATCGAAAAAACGTCATTTTGGAGATACTCTCAAAAGGCTATATTTCGCTAGATTTTCCCGCTTTTTCGATTTTTGGGAATTATTTTTCTTTTACCTTTTTTATTATAATGGAGACAATTCCTGTTTTTTATCATCATTATTATCATGATCATCATCAATATTAAACATTACATCATCATTATCATCATTATCATCATTATTGCAATTATTAATCATTATTGCAATTTTATCATCTTTTTTGCAATTATTATCTTTATCATTGCATTATTGCAGTTATAATAAATTTTCAACTAAAAAAAACCCAAAAAT
>NW_023657355.1:0-5797 GCF_015228065.2 Penaeus monodon | reverse complement strand
TATTTTGCCGCTTTTTGACTTTTGGGAATGTTTTTTTTATCCCTTTTTTTATATTATTAGGGACCAATTCCTGTTTTTATCATCTCATTTGATTATCATCATTATTATCGTTATCATCATCATTATCATCATTATCATCATCATTATCATCATTATTGCAATTATTATCATCATTATTGCAATTCTTATCATTATTATTTCAATTATTGGAGTTATAGCATATATTTTTGCAATATTACTAATAACCACAACAATAATGATAGTAATAACAATAATATAACAATGATAACGATTTTATAATAATTATTTATATCATTATCTTAATTAGTATCGTTATTACAGTAATTATTACTGTTATAATAATTATTTTTCCAATTATACTCCCAGTACAAATAATAATAATGATAATAATAACAATAATAATATTAATAACAATATTATAACCACTAGCATTATTATTATTATACTTATACTTATTATTATTATTGTTATTATTACAGTTATAATAGATTTTTTGGCAATAATACTAATAATTAAGATAATAGTAATAATAATAATAATAATGATAATAATAATAATAATAATAATGATGAAAATAATAATAATAATAATAATGATAATAATAATAATAATAATATTACTAATAATCAAATGCTATCAAAATTCTCTTTATTCTCACTTTTATCATCATTATTGTTATGATAATACAATTCTGGTAATTAATATCTTGATTACCCTAATAATTGCCGAAATCACCAAAGAAATTGAAAAAACGTCATTTTGGAGTATAATATCAAATGGCTATATTTCACTAGATTTTGCCGCTTTTTCGACTTTTGGGAATTTTTTCTTATACCTTTTTTATATTATATATGGACGCAATTCCTGTTCTTATCATCATTATCATGATTATCATCATTATTATCGTTATCATCATCATTATCAACATTATCATAATTACCATCATCATTATCATCATTAATGCAATTATTATCATCATTATTGCAATTGTTATCATTATTATTGCAATTATTGTAGTTATAATATATATTTTTGCAATAATACTAATAACCACAACAATAATGATAGTAATAACAATAATAATAACAATAATAACGCTTTTATAATAATTACTTATATCATTATCTTAATTAATATCGTTATTACCATAATTATTACTGTTATAATAATTATTTTTGCAATTATACTACCAGTACAAATAATAATAATGATAATAATAACAATAATAATACTAATAACAATATTATAACCACTAGCATTATTATTATTATACTTATACTTATTATTATTATTGTTATTATTACAGTTATAATAGATTTTTTGTCAATAATACTAATAATTAGATAATAGTAGTAGTAGTAGTAATAATAATAATAATAATAATAATAATAATAATAATAATAATAATAATAATAATAATAATAATAATAATAATAATATTGAAATGTTATCAAAATTCTTTTATTCTCACTTTTATCCTCATTATTGTTATGACTAATAGAATTCTGGTAATTATTATCATTATTACCTTAATAATTGCCGAAATCACCAAAGAAATCGAAAAAACGTCATTTTGGAGTATACTCTCAAAAGGCTATATTTTGCAAGATTTCGCCGCTTTTTCGACTTTTAGGAATTATTTTCTTTTACCTTTTTTTATTATATATGTAGACAATTAGTGTTATTATCATTATTATCATGATTATCATCAATATTATCATTATCATCATCATTATCATCATTATCATCATTATTGCAATTATTATCATCATTATTGCAATTATTATCATCATTATTGCAATTATTATCATTATTATTGCAATTATTACTGTTATAATAATTATTTTTGCAATTATACTACTAGTAAAAATGATAATAATGATAATAATAACAATAATAATATTAGTAATGTTATTATAATAATAATAATAATAACGATAATAATAATAATAATAATAATAATAATAATAATAATAATAATAATAATAATAATAATAATAATAATAATAATAATAATAATAATAATAATAATAATAATAGTAGTAATAATAATAATAATGATAATATTGATAATATTAATAATCATCAAATGTTATCAAAATTCTCTTTATTCACACTTTTATCCTCATTATTGTCATGATTAATACGATTTTGGTAATTATTATCATTATTACCCTAATAATTGCCAAAATCATCAGAGAAATCGAAAAAACGTCATTTTGGAGTATACTCTCAATAGGCTATATTTCGCTTAATTTTGCCGCTTTTTCGACTTTTGGGAATTATTTTCTTTTACCTTTTTTTTATTATATATGGAGACAATTCCTGTTATTATCATCATTATTATCATGATTATCATCAATATTAGCATTATCATCATCATTATCATCATTATTGCAATTATTATCATCATTATTGCAATTATTATCATCATTATTGCAATTATTATCGTTATTATTGCAATTATTGCATTTATAATATATAATTTTCAACTATACTAATAACAACAACAATAATAATAGAAATAACAATAATAATAACAATAATAACGATATTATAATAATTATCTATATCATTATTTTAATTAATATCGTTATTACAGTAATTATTAGTTATAATAATTATTTTTGCAATTATACTACTAGTAAAAATGATAATAATGATAATAATAACAATAATAATATTAGTAACGATATTATAATAATAATAATAATAATAATGATAATAATAATGATAATAATAATAATAATAATAATAATAATAATAATAATAATAATAATAATGATAATATTGATAATATTAATAATCATCAAATGTTATCAAAATTCTCTTTATTCTCACTTTTATCCTTATTATTGTCATGATTAATACGATTTTGGTAATTATTATCATTATTACCATAATAATTGCCAAAATCATCAGAGAAATCGAAAAAACGTCAGTTTGGAGTATACTCTGAAAAGGCTATATTTCGCTAGATTTTGCCGCTTTTTCGACTTTTGGGAATTATTTTCTTTTACCTTTTTTTTATTATACATGGAGACAATTCCTGTTATTATCATCATTATTATCATGATTATCATCAATATTATCATTATCATCATCATTATCAATCATTATCATCATTAATGAAATTTATAATCATCATTATTGCAATTATTATCATCATTATTGCAATTATTATCATTATTATTGCAATTTATTGCAGTTATAATATATAATTTTGCAACTATACTAATAACAACAACAATAATAATAGAAATAACAATAATAATAACAATAATAACGATATCATAATAATTATCTATATCATTATTTTAATTAATATCGTTATTACAGTAATCATTACTGTTATAATAATTTTTTTTGCAATGATAATAATAATAAAAATAATAATAATGATAATAATAATAATAATAATAATAATAATAATAATACTAATAATAATAATAATAATGATAATATTGATAATATTAATAATCATCAATTTTATCAAAATGCTCTTTATTCTCACTTTTATCCTCATTATTGTCATGATTAATACGATTTAGGTAATTATTATCATTATTAACCTAATAATTGTAATTATTATCATTATTAACCTAATAATAATAATCATTAATGCAATTATAATCATCATTATTGCAATTATTATCATCATTATTGCAATTATTATCATTATTATTGCAATTATTGCAGTTATAATATATAATTTTGAAACTATACTAATAACAACAACAATAATAATAGAAATAACAATAATAATAACAATAATAACGATATCATAATAATTATCTATATCATTATTTTAATTAATATCGTTATTACAGTAATCATTACTGTTATAATAATTTTTTTTGCAATTATACTACTAGTATAAATGATAATAATGATAATAATAACAATAATAATATTAATAACGATATTTAAATAATTATAAAATAATAATAATGATAATAATAATGATAATAATAATAAAAATAATAATAATAATAATAATAATAATAATAGTAATAATAATAATAATAATGATAATATTGATAATATTAATAATCATCAATTTTATCAAAATGCTCTTTATTCTCACTTTTATCCTCATTATTGTCATGATTAATACGATTTTGGTAATTATTATCATTATTACCCTAATAATTGCCAAAATCATCAGAGAAATCGAAAAAACATCAATTTGGAGTATGCTCTCAAAAGGCTATATTTCGCTAGATTTTCCCGCTTTTTCGACTTTTGGGAATTATTTTCTTTTACCTTTTTTATTATATATGGAGACAATTCCTGTTATTATCATCATTATTATCATGATTATCATCAATATTATCATTATCATCATCATTATCATCATTATCATCATTATTGCAATTATTATCATCATTATTGCAATTATTATCATTATTATTGCAATTATTGCAGTTATAATATATAATTTGGAACTATACTAATAACAACAACAATAATAATAGAAATAACAATAATAATAACAATAATAACGATATTATAATAATTATCTATATCATTATTTTAATTAATATCGTTATTACAGTAATTATTACTGTTATAATAATTATTTTTGCAATTATACTACTAGTAAAAATGATAATAATAATAATAATAATAATAATAATAATAATAATAATAATAATAATAATAATAATAATAATAATAATAATAATAATAATAATAATAATAATAATAATAATAATAATAATATAAAATAATAATATTAATAATCATCAAATGTTATCAAAATTCTCTTTATTCTCACTTTTATCCTCATTATTTTCATGATTAATACGATTTTGCGAATTATTATCATTATTACCCTAATAATTGCCAAAATCATCAGAGAAATCGTAAAAACGTCATTTTGGAGTATACTCTCAAAAGGCTATATTTCGGTAGATTTTGCGGCTTTTTCGACTTTTGGGAATTATTTTCTTTTACCTTTTTTATTATATATGGAGACAATTCTTGTTATTATCATCATTATTATCATGATTATCATCAATATTATCATTGTCATCATCATTATTAAAATTATTATCATCATTATTGCAATTATTATCATCATTATTGCAATTATTATCATTATTATTGCAGTTATTGCAGTTATAATATACAATTTTGCAACTATACTCATAACAACAACAATAATAATGAAATAACAATAATAATAGCAATAATAACGATATTGTAATAATTATCTATATCATTATTTTAATTAATATCGTTATTACAGTAATTATTACTTTTATAATAATTAATTTTGCAATTATACTACTAGTAAAAATAATAATAATAATAAAAATAATAATAATAATAATAATAATAATAATAATAATAATAATAATAATAATAATAATAGTAATAATAATAATGATAATGATAATATTGATAATATTAATAATCATCAAATGTTATCAAAATTCTCTTTATTCTCACTTTTATCCTCATTATTGTCATGATTAATACGATTTTGGTAATTATCATCATTATTACCGCAATAATTGCCAAAATCATCAGAGAAATCGAAAAAACGTTATTTTGGAGTATACTCTCATAAGGCTATATTTCGCTAGATGTTGCCGCTTTTTCGACTTTTGGGAATTATTTTCTTTAACCTTTTTTTATTATATATGGAGACAATTCCTGTTATTATCATCATTATTATCATGATTATCATCAATATTATATTCATATCTTTAAACCATTTCATATTTAATTGCAATTGTTATCATCATTTTTGCAATTTTTTCCCAAA
>NW_023657354.1:0-28248 GCF_015228065.2 Penaeus monodon | reverse complement strand
TATATATATTTTAAAAAAAAAAAAAAAAAAAAGACAAAAAATAAACACAACACCACACACCACACAAAACACCCACACACACCAAATAATATATATATAATATATATATATATATATATATAATATATATTATATATAGGGGTTTTGTTTTGGGTGTGGGGTTTTTTTTGTGTTGTGGGGGGTTTTTTGGTGTGTTTGGGGTTTTTTAATATAATATATATATATATATATAATATATATATTAATATAATATATATAAAAATTATAAACATATGAAAATGGTACACACGACACACAAAAACACCCCACACACACACACACACACCCCCAACACCACAAAAAAAAAAAAAAAAAATTTAAATATATATATATATAATTTAATATATAAATATAATTTATATATATAATATATATATATATATATATATTTTATATTAATATATATAAAAAAAAAAAAAAGAAAATAAAAAATATATATTTTTATATAAAAATTTTTATAAAAAATTTTAAATATATTTTTTTAAACAAAAAAATATATATTATTATATATATATATATAAAAATTATATATATATAATAATAATATAATTTATGATATCCAAAAAATAAAAATATATAATATTATTTTCTTTTTTTTTTTATTTTTTTTAAAAACAATATTATATATATATATTTTAAATATATTATATTATATATATATATATATATATAAAATTTTAAAATGAATAATAATATGAAAAAAAGGGGAGAGGAGAAATTTTTTATATATAGGGAAAGGATAGAAAAAATATTTTAATAAAAATTATATATTTTTATTATATAATAATATTAATTATATATATATATATAATATATATATATAAATATATATTATACACCCCAAAAAAAATATATATAAACTTTTATCGAAATCAGATAAAAAAATGTATTATTAGTTTTTTTATTAAAATAAAAAATCAGGGAAAAAAAGATTTTCCAAGTGAATTTAAATTTTGAAAACTTTAAAATAAAATTTCCGTAATAAAGAAAAAAGTTTTTATATTTTTTTTTATTTTACAAAAAATTAATAAGCAAAATTTCTTGAAATTATTAATTATATTGAAAGGGAAGTTCCAAAAAAAAAATAATAAAAAAAAATAAAAAACCCCCGGTTACCGAATAAAAACCAAGTGAACCGCGTCTCTCAGCCCAGGGGGGGAAACGACCGGGGACCCTGCCGGACCCTCCTCGCCGCATCAGAACACGTTGCACCCGTACGATTTTTCTCATCACTTTTTTTTTAAATTGTGCCCAGCCCCCCGTGATTTTTTTTTCTTTTTAACCCCGGGGAAAGTTTCCCTTAATCTTCCACATTAACAGTCATTCGCCTGAACCAAGTTACACGAACCTTTGCATTTATTTCAAGCCTTAGGTCATGAATTTTAGAAGTTTATTCTATTGCATTCACGTCGCTCTTTCATTTCTCTTTTTTCTGCATAATAAATGGTTCTTCCTTAATTCATAAATACATTTAAAATTTTATTTCAATAGTTATATGCCATATGCATTATAGAATATACAATAAGTATACTTAAAATATATAACATTACTTTTCCGTTCAGGAACAATGACTGGAGGAATATCCTTATTGACTATACTTAAATCCAGTGGAGAGGCCTTGAGACTCCAGAGTTGGGGGCAAAAACGGCCTCTGATATAATGAAGAGGATGTTTTTATATAAATTTGTTTTTTGTAATGCGTGTGGGCGTGTGCGTGTTTGTGTATGTGCATTCTTTGATATATTCATTCATCTATATATATACAATATGTATACTTACATACATATTTTTGTGTGTGTTTTGTATGTGGTTTTTGGTGTGGGGGGGTTGTGTGTGTTTGGGATGTGATTGTATTTGTATATATATATTTATAATATTATATTATTTTTTTAGGGTTTAAATAAATATTATATTTAAAAAATATATATTATTTATATTATATATATAATATATAATATTATATATTTTATTTATTTTTATTATATAATTTATATATATATATTTATATAAAAATATGGTTTTTTTATAAATTTATATATTTTATATATATATTATACATACAATATATAAATTTTAAATAATATATAATATATATATATATATATAAATATATATTTTTTATATATTAAATATATTTAATATAATTATAAAATTTTATATTATATAAATATATAATTTTATATATATATATATAATATATTATATATATATATTTTTATATAATGTGGGGGTTTTGTTTTTTTTTTTTTTTTTTTTTTTTTTTAAAAATAAAAAAATAAAAAAAAAATATATAAAATATTATTATTATTTTTAATATATATATATATATATTTTTTGTTTTTTTTGTGGTTTTTATTTATATATATTATATATATATTATATAAAATATAATATATATATATATATAAAATATATATATATATAATTTTAATATTATATTTATAATATATGTTGTAATATATATAAAAATTATTATTATAATATATAAAAATTTTATATAAATATAATATATTTTATATATATATTTTTAATATATATATATATTAATTTAATATGTTGTTTAGATTTAAAAAAAATTATTATTATATATTTTTTTTTTTTTTTAATATAAAATTTTTTTTGGGGTTTGTTTGTGAAATAAATAAAATTAATATTATTTAATATATTTTTTTTTTTTTTTTTGTGTGGGTTGTGTGTGTTGTGTTTTTTTTGGGGGGGGTTGTTGTTTTATAATTGTGTTTTTGTTTTTTTTTGCCCCCTGTTTTTTTGGGTGTGAATGTGTGGGTTTTTTTTTTTTTTGTAATATTTTTTATTTATAAAATAAAAAATATTTATAAAATTTTAAATGAAATAAAAATAATTTTAAAAAACAAAAATATTTTTAAAAATTTTTTTTATATATATTTTTTTTTATAATTATATGTGGTGGTGTGTTGTTGTGTTGGTGTGGGTTTTTTGTTTTTGTGTGTTTTTGTTGTTTAAAAAAGGGGTTTTTTGTGTTTTGTGTGTTTTTCCCCAAAAGAAAAATAAAAGCACACCCGGGGAAACCCACCCCCCCCCCTTTTTGTGTTTGAAAAATGGTTAAATTATATATAATATAATATATAATATATATATATATATAATTATATATAAATATATTTTAAATATATATATTTTTATATATTTTTTATATAAAATATAATAAAATATATATATATATATATATATATATATATATTAATATTTTATAAAAATTATAAATAAAATTATATAAATTTTTGGGGTGTGATTATGTGGGGTGTTGTGTTTGTGGGGTTTTGTGTGTCTTTGGTTTATTTTATTATATATATATATAATATATATTTTAAAATATATATAATATATATATAATTATATATTATATATTTATATTGTGTGTGGTGTTTATTGTGTGTGTGTGTTTTTTTATACAATAATGCAATATAAAAATTATATGATAAATTTTATGTATATGTTTTTTATAAATATTTAAAGGGGGTGTATTTCGCTAGATTTTGCCATTTTCGTTTTATAATTTTTTTTTTTCCTTTTTTTATTATAAATGGAAGTGATTACTTTATTTTCATCTTTATTCCTTTAAATAATTATTATCGGTATCATAATCATTATTATCATTTTATCCTTTTATCATCATTTTTGCAATTTTTAAACCCTTTCTCCATATATAAGACAAAACAAAATTTTATTTTTTTTATTATTAAATTTAATCTTATTCTTTTCTTATTTTCCATTTTATTTGGATCGCTTTTCCCTTTTTTTCGTCTTTTTTTTTTTTCTTTTTTTTCCCCTTATTGCTTCGTTTATTTGGATCGCTTCTTCCCTTTTGTTTTTTACCTTTTTCTTTGTCTCATTTTTCCCTTTTTGGCTTCGTTTTATTGGACGCTTCTCCCTTTTTCTATTTATCCAATTTCCTGGTGCGCCCTCGAGCACATCTCTTTCCCAGCCAATGGGGAGAAGATCCCCGGGGATGATCCAATGGCGGGCCCCCTTCCTCGCGAGTCCCCCTCCCCCCCCTTGGGAAGCCAGGGCCGAGCCTCATGTGGGGGCGGAGCTTGGGCCAGTTGGGGGTTTGTGGCTGAAGGGGGAAAAGAGGGCGCCGGGGGGGGGGGCGGAAGCCTTGTGCTGTTGGGGTTTTTTTTTTACCCAGTTGGGGGTTGGGCGGGGTAGAGGCACACACACACAAACAACACTTTGATATGAAGAAATATTAATATTTTAAATTATTAGTGTGGGGTTTAATTATATATATATAAAATATATATATATATATAATATATATATATAAAAATATAATATATGTAAAAAAATTTAATACACTCAATTTTAATAGAAGATAGTTCGTAGATAAATAGATAGGTAGATATGTTTTCATAAAGTATGTGGTGTATAGTACAGTTTTATATTTTATATTAAAATATATATTATATATATTATAAAATATATTTTTATAAAAATTTATACCCATTTATTTATTTTTTTATCATATGTGCAGTGTTCGTGTGTAAAAAATATGTATTTTTTTTGTATTTTTTTAAATGCCAGTTAGATAATTGGTATCTACCTACTTCCTCCCTACATTTTCTATTACTACCTAGTATTACCTATCTAGTTATTTTACTCCCTCCCTACGTACCTACCTACGTATCTTTCATCTATCAACCTACCCATCTTTTGTAGTCAGCCTTTTTACCGGCCCATCTATCTATTTGTTATTACTTGCCTAGTATCTTGGTTAGGTTAATTTACGTTAGGTTCTTTGCTTTTTGTTTTTTACGTTGGGAAAGGGGTTTTGAAAGGTTTAAAATTTTGGTTTGGTTTACGTTTCTTTAGGTAATTTAGGTTGGGGTTAGGTTAGTTTTATATAGTTGGTGGGTTGGGCCTTGTTTAGGTTGATGACTTTTAGGGGGGAGGATTATGTTATTTTGTGTTAGCATGGGTTTTAGTTGGTTTGGATACGTTAGGTTATTTAAAGGGTTTTTTAAAGTTTGTGGGTTTAGTTTGGTTGGCTGGGTTTGGGTTTATTTTCTTCGGTTGTATTTGATTAGAATAGGTTTTGCTATTTGTCTGTTTTTTTGTTAGATTGATTTTTTAATAGATTAGTTTTTTATGTTTTTAGCTATATTATGTTAGTTTAGGGGTTTTGTTTTGGTTTTGTTTAAATTAATTTATTTTGATAGAGAAGGTTTTGTTACGTTATGTTGTGTTTTGAGATTGGTTTCGTTTGGTTAGGTTAGTTTACTAATTAGGTTAGTAGGATTAGGTTAGGTTTTGTTTTTAAGGGAAGTAGGGGTTGGTTTGGTTTTGGGTTTTGTTATATTAGGGTTAAGAGGGTTTTTTTGGTTAGGTTTGTTAAGCTAAGATGTGTTGGTTTAGTTTCCTTAGATAAGCTTAAATTAAATTCGATTTTTGGTTTAGTTAGGTTAGATAGATTTTTAGCTAGAATATTTTTCTTACTTCAGATAGTTAGGTAGTTTTTGGGCAGTTTTTGTTTTTTTAATTTATTCTCGGTGAGATTTGGGTTTTGTTAGGCAAGGTTTGGTTGATTTTAGCTAAACAAATACCATATAACTTAAAAAAAAACCTAAGGTTTTAATTGATTAAATTAATTAAAAGAACCCAATTTAATGAAATTTTTTTTTTTTGGAATTTTTAAAGGTTTTTTTAATTAAATAAAGTTAAAAATAATTAACCCAAAAATTTGTTAAAAAAAACTAAATTTAAACCCAACCCCAAAAAAAGAATAAACTAAGTAAAAACCTTTAAATAAACCAATAAAAAATCACCCCTTAATAAAAAGGTTTAAAGGGTTTGGTCGATTTTTAAAATTTATTTAATATAATAATAATATTATAATAATAAACATATTATCAAATAAACTAAAATCCTAATTATAAATATTTTAAAATAAATATAAAGCCATCAAAACAAAATAAAATTTTAAAAAAACCAGCTTATAATTTTAATAATTACCATTAACTTATTTTTAAAAAAATAAATAATATATAATATTAACCCTAGGAAAAAAATAAATAACATAATAGCCAAATCAAAACATATAACCCTAAACCAAAAACCAAAACCCAAAAACGGGGCACACATAAAACAACAACCAAATTAAAGGAAAAACCCGATTTGAGAGAAAATAATTTTAACCATAATATCCATAAACACCAGCCACCACACAACCAATACAAAAAAACAAATTAATACATAAAAAACATCCCCTTAAACCCTTCACTCGCAACCCCTTAGATTAAGGCCTTAGGTTATAAGTATATAATAAATTTAAATTTTATGAAGGTTTTTAAAAAAAAAATATAATATACATATATTTTATTATATACTATTATATTAGCATAAAACATATATCATAATATTTTAAATGATTTATGAAAATTTAAAAAACCATTTTGATTTATAGAAAAGAAAAAAAAAAATCAATATAAAAAAATTTCATAACCATACCAACCAAAATAAAAAAAAAAATTGTTTTAATTGGTTCAGGATGAAAGAATTAAAATTAAAATTGGGAAGGGCCCCCCCAAAAGATTTTAAAAAAAAAAAAAAAACATCTCAAAGGGGAAAAAAGGGCCGGTTTTACGAAAAATCTGGGGGTCCAAGGGGGATCCCTGGCGAAGAAGGCGGATACCCGGGCTTTTCCTCAGGGGGGAGAACGGTAGTTTTGTTTTTTATTCTTTTTTTAACGGGGTTGTAGTTTTTTTACATTTTTTTTTTTTTTAGAAACCCTTTAAAATGATGAGTAATTTTAAGAGAAGGGCTTAGTAATTATATTTAAAATCAAAAATGAAAATAAAGAAAAATTTACTTTTAGTTTTTAATCCCCCTTTTTACGAAATTTGATTTAAGTTAAAAAAAAAAATTTTACGGGTCTGCCCCGTTTTAAAAAAACAAAAGTGGTGGGGCGATTATATTTTAAAGAAACTAAAACTTTTTTTCTAGACGTTAAAAATTTTTTATTTTAATTAATTATTTTTTTTTTTTATTAAAATTATGTATTGATATATATTTAATAAATATTATTATATTATAAAATATTAATATGAGATTTTATTTATTTATCCCCATACTCATAACAAAATAATATTTATTATTTTTCCCTTTTTAAAAAATATTTTATTTATAAATTAAAAATTTTATTATTAATATATATTATATATTTTTTTTTTTGTTTTTTTATAATATTTTAAATTTTTAATTTTAATAATATAAAATATATATAAATTGGGGAATTATAATATATTATATAATACATAAAATATAATATATATATTTTTTTATATATATATATATATATATTATATATATATATTATATATACTATTTTATATATAAAATATTATAAATTAATAATTATATATATAATATATATTTTTATAATAAATATTTTTTAAAAAAATTTTCTAGGGGGGGGGTTTTTTTTAAAAAAATTGTTTAATAAAGATGTGGGTGGGTTTGAAGGGCGGGAAAACTTTTTTAAAAAAATTTTTTTTTTAAAAAAAAAAAAAATCAGGAGGGGGGGGGGGGGAAACCCCCCCCAAAAAAACGGTTTTTATAATTTTTATTAATTTTTTTTTTCCTTATAAAAATTTACGGGTAAATAATTGTTTAAATAAAGGGGGTTTGTTTTTGTTGTTTTTTTTGCCCCCTTTCGCAATTTTTTTTTTTTTTTTTTTTTTTTTTTTTTTGGGGGTTTGGTGTGGTTCTTACTTTTTCATTACCCCCCTATTAATAATTTACCCGGGGGTTTCAAAAAGGGGGGGGGGAAAAAAAAAGGTTGGGGGGTTTTGGGGGGAAAATTTTTGGGGTTTTGGGGGGGGAAAAGGGGGGGTTTTTGTGTCCAAAGACGGGCCTTTGGGGGAAATTTTGGGCCCAAAGGCCGGAGGGAACGGGCCCCTTTTTATGGGGGTAGGGAAAATGGCCCAAAGGGAAAAAGAAACCGGGGGAAACGGCAGGCACCCCTTCCGTAGTGCCGGGGAAAAGGGGGCGGGCCCTTGGAGGTTTCGGGAAACCTTAAAGGCTCAGCGCCCGGGCCCTAAAAAGCGGGGTAATGGGGGGAAGGGGGGGAAAGGGGGTTGGGGGGGGGGGAAATAAGGCAAAAGGGGGGCAGAGGAAAAGGCAAGAAGGGGGGGCCGAGGGGGGGACCCGGCCAGAGGCGATTTCGCTTGGGCCGGGGGGGAAAACCCCCCCGGGCCCCGGAGGGGGGAGCCAGGGGGCAAAGGCGGGGGACCCTGGAAGCCCCGGGGCGGAACGCCCGGAACCCCTTTCCCCTCACCCCCCTCCCCCCGGGGATTGGACCCTCACCCCCCCCCCTCCCTAAAATTGGAGGGAAGAGTGGTCAAAGGGAAAGGTGGCCTGGGAGGAAAAGCGAAGCAAGGAGCCCGGGGGAGGGGAAAGGGAGGGGCCCGCAGTGGTCGGGAAAGGGGGGGGGTGGGTGTTGGGGACCCCGGCCCCCCCAAATGCCCCTTTAAAAGGTGGCGGACTCGGAACGCCGTTCCCCCACCCCCAGGTTTGGGCCCACGAAGGGGGCGGGGCGGGGCAGCCTCCCCCGGGGGAAAATGGGAGGGGGAGTGGACGGGGAAGGGGGCCCTGGGGGGAAAAGGATTTCGCCCCCCCCACTTTTTTGACGCTTTGGGGGCCCCGCGTTAAATTCCCGGGCCCCCCCCAAACTCCCCGGGGGCGGGGCCCTTGATTCGGGTTTCGAAAAACCGGGGCCGGGGGTTTGGGCCCCGGTGGGGGCCGGGTGGGAGAATTCCCTGGGAAGGGGCCCGAGATTTCCCCGGGTGGGGCTGGGGAAGGAAGACAGAAAAAAAGGGGGGGGCAGTCCCCCCCGGGGCCCCCTTTTTAGGTGTGAAGGGATGGGAAGGTAGGCCCCTCCAGGCGTTGGGCCGGGAAGGGTGGGGGAAAAACTGGAAAAAGGGGGCCCAAAACCCCCCCTCTTCCCGGCCCCCATTGGGGTTTTAAAGCGGCGAAAACCAAGGGGTTTGGGGGGCCCAATAGAGGGGAAAGGGCCCCGGGGAAGGAAGGGGGGGGAAGCCCCAGGGGGCCTGTTTTCCCCCCTTTCCCAACTTGTCACCCAGGATGGGTGGGGGCAAGTGCGTCGGGGAGTGGGTCTTTTGGGCCCGTGGGGCCCGAGGGCCCGGGGCGGGGTTTTGGGCCGGGGGCCGGGGGGCCTTTTCGGCCCCAAAGGGAAGGATTGGATTGACGGGAAGTGGGGGGGGGGGTTGGTTGTTCCAAGGGGGGTAAGGGGGGTTTCCCCCCCCCCAGGACAGACGTGGGTTCGAATCAAGAGTGATGGGGAGAGGGGTTTGTGGAGCCCATTCAAAACTGCAGCTGGCTGATGCCCTAGCGGTTGGGGGAGCCCTTTTTTGGGCCAGGGGGGGGGTTTGTTCAGTGTGGTAGAAACTTCTCCGAAAGGCCCCAAAGGGCCCGCTGGTGCAAAGCTGGGCACTTGTGAGGGGAAAAGTCGTAGGGGAGGAGGAGTTGGTTGGTGGGCCGTTGCCGACTTCCCCGAGGGGGCTTTGGGGCACCCGGAAACCCGCTAACCTGAGGGAAACACGACAGAGAAGATGCGTCACACCCTGTCTCAGTATGCGATGTGTTTAGAGGGGGCTTGGACCTGGGGCACAGGATTTGGGAAAACCGCATTAAAACCCCCAAGTAGTTTCCCCCTAAGAGCCCCCCCCCGACGTATTGACCAAAAAAGACGAGAAGAAGCAGCACAGTCAATGAGGGCGGGAAGGGGGTGATTGAACGGTCGACAGCCATGGGATCAGCGGAGTCCGGTGAAAAAAAAGGACGGCACACAACGCTTCTGTGTGGATACCGGGCGCTGAATGACATGAATCAAGGACTCATACCCCTTGCCCGGAATTGATGACACACCGAGCCCTTTTGGGGGGGGCCCGGTGGTTCTCCCCACCGACCGAAGTCGGGTTTTCACCAGGGGAGATGGGGAAGAGGACAAGCCAAAGACTGCCCTTTTTTTTGGGCAAGGGGTGGCAATTTAAGTCATGCCCTTTGGTCTCGCAAGCCCCTGGTTGTTTTGAGCGTTTTGATGGAGAGGGTATTTGGATGGCCCGCAGTGGAAAACGGCACTTTTTACATTGATGATCATGCTTGGGGGGCACCTTCGAGGAGGAGCTGGAGCGGCTGGAGGAAGACTACAGCGGTGAGGAAGGCCCAAACCTCAAACTAGCCCCAAAAAAATGCCGAGTTTCCCGCATTTAGGTGCCCTTTTGGGGCATGAGTCGTCAAGACGGTTGGCGCACGACCCCCCAAAGGTGGCGGGGGGTGGAGAAGTGGCAGTTCCCCCAATGTGGGGGGAAGTAGGAGCTACCTGGGGCCCGGCAATACTTTCCCCCCGCTTGTACAGGACTTCGCCCGGTAGCGGTCCTCTCCACCGACTTACACGAAAAGGGGAGTGCTTCCAGTGGGACGAGGGGTCAGTCGCATTTTAAACCTGAAAAAAGGCCCGGGGGAAGCACCCGGGCTTGCCCTATCGGACCCCAAGCTCCCTTACCTTTGGGCACTGAGCTAGTGCGGGAAGGGATGGGGGGAGTTTTGATAAAGGACGGGAAGGGGTTGTCGTGGCCCATACATGCCAATTCAGAGGGCCCCAAAAGAATATTTTGGGGACAAGGGAAAAAGTTGTGGGGTGGTGAAGAGTTCGAGCACTTTCACCCAACCCCACGGTGCCGAGTTCACCATCCGGGCTGACCATGCTGTACAGGGTTGAAATCGCTGAAAGGAGCAGGGGTCAGTGGCAAGGTGGTTAGGGCGCCTTGAACAGTACAACTACCCCATCGTCCACCCCCCGGGTCGGCCATTGCAATGCGACAGCCTGGGCGACGCCCCTGTGAGGTAGTTTCTCCCCACGTGTCCAGAAGGACTCTGATCTGTGTGCCTCCCTTGGGGGTGCTGGAAGCGCCACTAAAGGGGATGATGAGTGGCCCGGGGGGAAGGCAAACGTGAGGACTCGACCTTGCTCCCCTTGTCCGGGGCTTTAGGCCCAGTGGAGCCCCCGTTGGGAGGAGTGGCTCGGGGAGCCCCACCCCAAAGGCTGGGGACCAGGGGAAACATTTGAGTGGGTCAAAAGGGGTTTTTATGAAGGCTGGTTTCAGTTTAGTGAAGGGACATGCACTGGGGAGTTGAGTACCCCGAGCCATGCGGCTGAGTTGCTGAGGGAATTTCATGCCGTGTTACCCGGGCCACTTTGGGGGAGAAAAAGACCCGAGCCCTCTCCGTCAACGCTTTTATGGGGGGGCATGAGAAGTGAGTGTCTGAGGGGGGGCCAGTGCAAAGAAGGGCCCCCCCTAGAAAAAAACCGTTCCCGTTTTCAGGGTACTGTGTGGGACACCATGGAACGGGGGATAAAAATTTCTGGCCCTGCCTCTCACGCCACAAGGAACCGATCATCTGGGGAATGGACTATTCTCAAAGGGCCCGAGGCATATGACACCCAACCCCGAGGCCCAGACCGTGGCTGGGGTGTTAGGAAAATTTATTACCGTTTTGGTGCCTTCTGAACTGCATTGACCCAAGGGCCCTGAGTTGAGTCACGAGGTTTCCGTGAGTGTTTTCGAGCTTTAGGGGCGCAAGACAGGGCAAAACCCCCCCACCCCAGTCCAGGTATGGGGAGCGGGTTTTTGCCTACCTTTCTCAACAGTTTGCCAAATATTGCAGGGAAAGTCAGGAAAACGGGACGTCAACTGCCCCAGCTCATGGCCAGGTTGCGTCCGGGGAACAGGGGTTCCACACCGCCCGAAGGGCCGTGAGCTAGGTACCAGGGATTGCCCCAAAGGGCGGACCGACGTTTTGCCAAACCCCGGGTCCCCAAAAGCTACATGGCATGGGGAAAAGGGGAGGTGCACGAGGGCGTGGGCAAGCTCCAAAGGTAGCCGGCCCTGCTGAAGGGACAGACCGGGCATAGGAGGTGGGACAAATATCGGGGGCGCATAACCCGCATTTGTTCCCCGGGGGAAAAATTTTTTTAAAAATTTTCTGTATTTGTTTTTTGGGTTTTAGGTATGTAAAGACCCGGACGGTTTCGTCGGTTTAAATAGGGGGGAAATAGTGCTCCCGCCGGGGGCCCTTTGTCCCCCTTTGTAAAACCAAAAAAAGGAGACCGGGGAAATGTTTTAACATGAAGGGCCCTGGGAAAACCAGGAAAGGGCCCTGGAGCGGAGGAAAAACAAGTAGGAGAGTCGGAGTTGGGGGCTGCCCCTGTGAAAAACCCGGGTTTGTGTGCCTTTGTGACCTGATAAACTTTGTGTTGCCCTTAAAAAGCTGTATTTGGGGGTTGACATGCGGGTTTTCCCCCTGTTTTGGCCTTTTAAAAAAGTGTACGGGAAAGATATCATCGTGTTTTTAATTTCGTCCCCTGCCTCGCCTTTTGGGCTTTTCCCCCCCTCTGGAGTGTTCAGTGTTAGGGACCCTGGGGAAATAGCACCCCGGGTGCCGGGGGCCCTGCCTTGTTTTGGGTGGCCGAGAGACGGGGCCCGGCCGGCGTAACAAAATGTATCATATATACAAATGATTTTATATAATAATATATATATATATAATATATATATTCTTTTTCGTTTTTCCCCCCTCCCACTCTTCTCTTCTTCTTCTCTCTCTCCCCTTTTCACCCTTCTTTTCCCCTATATATATATATATATTTTTAACTCTCGTCCCCCTCCCACTCTCTCTCTTTTTTCTCTCTTCTGTAAAGTCCCGCTGGGGGGGACGCGGGTTTTGGAATGAGAGTTATCGCCCCGGCCCCCCAAAACCCAATGAAGTTTGGGGGAAAAAAGCCTGGGGAAAACCCACAGGCGGATGGGCGGCCCCACAGCCTGCCAAACCCCTTTTTTTGGGGCGTGTCGGCGGGGGGGCAGGGGTGGCGTGCACCCGGGAGGGGGAACACCGAGGCAAAACCCTCAGGCATATTTCGGGGTTTAGGTGCTTGGAAAAACCCGGGTCCTTGGGGCCGGATGAGGGTTACCTTTGCTATCGGGGGATTAAAGTGACTGGGAGTTGAGGTGGTCCCTTCGGGGGGGTGAGAAGACCGGGTTTAGGGGCACGTTTCAGTGTGGGGGGGTTACACCTATATGGTCAGGCCGCAGCGAGGGTTTCACCACCTAAAGAGTGTACCCATAGCCATCTCCACCCGGGATTTTCAGCCTGGTATTGAGGGGACACTGGTTGATGAGCAAATTTAAATGGCACTGAGACGGAAGCATTTTTTCAGCTTCATGTCTTTATTGCTTTTATACCCCCCTTTCCCGATGTATATAATATTGATGGAAAGAGGATTCAGCCAAACTCAAAATGGGCAGTGGGCCCCCCATGGCATGGGGTTTGACCCCAGCAGCAAAAAAATAGCCCCCTTTCCGGGACTTTGTAAGCCCCAAAAAATGAAGATCTCTGGCTCCTGGTACCAGTGCCCCAAACCCCCCATTTTGATATGGTACGAAAACGGGTACAGGGGCCCGGGGGAGATCGCCCACATCGTTAGCACATGATGGGGGATCCCCCCAAAAACCCCCGGGGTTTCCCGGGGAGTCCCGGGTTTCTGTGGCCCCGGCATGGGCTGGTTTGTGGCTACCCGCGGGCCACTTCAAAATTTCCCATTTCCCTCCAGGGGCCCAACCCAAAGGGTGTTTCACTGGACAGGACAAAGGGAGGAGTGTGCCCGGGGGTTTCACCATGGCAGTCTCTGCCCGGTTTCACAAAACCCAAAACAACCTGACAGCCCCCTTTTTGCTCTGGGGGGAGCTCTTCAAGGGGGCAAACACTCGAAGACCCTCAGGAGTCCATTGGATATGCCCGAGGGCAAGGCAAAAATTTCCATCTCCCTGGAGACATTAGAGGCCACTGAAGAATGTCGCAAGGCTGGGGCCTAAAAGGGGAATCAAGTTTTGCATCGTTCTATGGTGCTTTAGGTCTTAGACCCGCTAAAAAGGGGAAAAAAGAAACATTTCATCAGGAATTTTGCTGAGGGGGTTTGAGGGCCTTTTCTTGGTAAAGCCCTTTTTGCCATGCCAAACCAACCCCTGGAAAATTTAAATTCTAAGCCCCCCTCACAGGACGCAGCCCCCGGAATCAGGGGGAGGACGGATCATCTCAAAATCATGTTGGGTTGGGTGAACGTTGGGCTGAGTTTTTTAAAAACATTGAGGCCGGGTTTTAGATTTCCCATCGGGCCCATTTTTGGTTTACCTTTTCCCCTGACCTGCTGAGGGGCGGGGCAATCTCTCTGGAAAAGGAAAAAAAGGGGAAAAAATTTGGGGTTTGTAGCACCTACCTTTGGCATTACACTGCTAAAGCATAAAAGAAAAGGGTTCTCGCCCACATTCTTCTGAAAAGGACCCGGGAAACCCAAACTTACTGGGGGCCCATAGAGACAGGGCGGGTCTGGTTTTTTACCCCGGAAAAGTCCACGTTTGACCGTATATTTAGAAGGGGATACTGGAAAGCCGTCATGATTTTGGTCGTGGGTTGTTTTGGAAACCCTACATCGACCTCAAAAAAGGGCGTTTGACTCGGGCTTTGGGAAGTTAGGGGGAAAACCCTGAGATCGGGGGAAATTTCCCGGACACAGATTTTTGGCCAAATAGAAATTTTTTTTAAAAGGTTCTAAAAGTGCTGTAAATTTGTGGGGGGGAAATGTCAAATTTTTTTCTCTTTTTAAAATTTCAGGGGTGAGGCAAGGATGTGTCCTTGTACCAACACTTTTAAACCCAACCTGTAGGACTGGAAAAAAAAAAAAAATGGGCCAGAGTTTCCTACCCAAAAGTAGTGTGGAGCAATACTGGGCAATACAAGGTCCCCAGCCCTTTGATTTTGCCGACGATTTTTCCCACCCTATCTAAAATCCTTGGGTCACGGGAATCTTTTGGGAGCATTTATTTAATGAAGCAAAGGGCCCCTAGGCTAGAGGTTCCGGGGCCCAAAGGGACCAAGATTGGGGACTTTGGGGGAAAACCCTTTCAGTCGATCCATGCTTGGGGGCGAGGAGGGTTGAAGTGGAGGGACCCTGCCCATCGGGTTGTCCTCTGTGAGATCCCGGGGATGGAGGAGACCTGGGGGAAAGACCCGGGGAGATAATGACTTAAAACAAAAAAATATAATATATATATATATATATTTTTATTATTTTTTTTACATAAATTTGTATATTTTATATATACATAGTATTAAATATTTATTTAAGTACATATATGTAATATGTATGTGTGGGGTTTCCCACAGAACCCCGGCACCCCGGAAAACCCCTGCCGGGGCTAACAAAAATTGGGGTTTGATCCCTTTGGCCCCGGACCGTATCGTTTCCCAATATAAGAAATTTGGGGGGTTTTGGAGAATGGTCCCAGGACCCAAAAGATCTTCTTTTTTATGGGATTTAGCAAAGCCCCGGGGGAAGGGGGCTTTTTTCGCTGCTGGGAAAGCTCCCGTGCCAGGGGGGCCGACTGACGAGTGGGGAGTTTGGCATGGGAATCCTCTTTCCCCATAAATTTTTATATACACCCCGGTAGGGGCGTTTTACAGCAAAAAGGGAGACATAAAGCGGGAAAAAAGGCTTCAGTCTCATTTCCTTAATTCGCTCAAAACCCCAGTGTCACCTTAAAACCGGGGCTGAAGTCGGCGGGGAGGGGGCTAGGGCTACACTCTTGAGGTGGTGCCCATCGCTGCGGCCGGACCAGTGGGAGGTTTTAACCCAAACCCACACTGATCGTGCCGCTACCAGGTTTTCCCTCCCCTCTGAGGGGGGGGCAGCCACCTAAAATCCCAGTCATTTAATTCCCCCCGGAAAAGCAGGGGTTTAAACCGTCACCCGCCGAAAGGGCCCCGGATTTTTCCAAAGCCCCTTACCAAAAAAGAAATTGCCTGGGGTTTAAGCCTGGTGGTCACTCCGGATGCACCCCCCACCTCTGCCGCCCCCCCCGACACCCCCCAAAAAAAAAGGGGGGTTTTCGGAAGGCTGGGGGGACCCCCCACCCCCCTGGGGGGTTCCCGGGGGCTTTGCCCCACAATCTTCATGGGGGGTTTGGGCCCGCCGGCCGGGGGGAGTTAACCCCTCTTTCCCCAAAACCCCCCGTCCTCCCAGCGGGCCCCACAGAAGAGAGAAGAAGAGAGAGATGGGAGGGGGAAGCGAGAGTAGAATATTATAATATATATATAAAATATATATAAAATATATATATTAAAAAAGAGAAGGGGAAAAGGGGAGAGAGAGAGAGAGGGAAAGGAAAAGAGAGAGAAAAAGGGAAAGGGGAGGAGTGGGAGGGGGAGCGAGAGTAAAAATATATATTATATATATATTTAAATATATATTGATTAAATATACTTTTGGTAAATATGATACATATGTATAAAAAACCATTTAAAAAATGTGTGATATAATAAAAAGATATATAAAAATATCTATTTCAAATCAAAATATAAAATATTTTAAAATTATATTATATAAATTTATATTATATAGTTTAGATAGATTTTAATATAGATATGTATAAAAAAAAATACATAATATAATATATATATATATTATATTTTTTAATATATTTTTATATATATATTATAGTTTTATATAATAATACGAACATTACGCACACATTCACATGCCCATCCCCCACACACAAACACACACAAAACAGATTTTATATATAAATATACAAAATATAATAAAATATATAAAAACTATATATTATATATTATAATATATAAAATTTTTAAGAGGGGGAGAGAAAAATATATAAATATGTATATGTGTAGGGTATGTATAGGGCATAAAAAAAAATATATATGCATACATATATATATGTATATATATATGTATATATATATTATATATATAATATATTTATTTTTCCACACAAAAAAAAATATATATATAAAAAACTTTATATCGAAATTTAGATAAAAAAAAGTATTTTTAAAGATTTCTATTAAAATAAAATCGCCGCCCCCAAATGTTTTTTGATTAGAAAACAGGGGAAAACCCCCAAAATCTTTTCCAAGTGAATTAATTTTTTGAAAAACATTAAAATCATAATTGGGGGTAATGAAGGGTTTGAGAAAACAAAAAGTAAAAGTTTTCTATTTTGTTACTTTTTTGTTTTTACAATTTTAATTACGTAAGTAAAAAATTCTTTTAAAAATATACTCAGCCCCATTTTTAAAAAGGGAATGTTCTAAAAAAAAATTCAATAAAAAAAAACGGGACAACCCCCCGCTTACCAGAAAAACAATAAAGTAAAACCGGTCTCTGGGGACTAAGGGGGGGGAAACAAACCCGGGGGTTATCCTAGCCGGTTGCTCCCCGCATGCATCAGCATCCCCGTGATCAACCTTGTAGGGATGTTTCGTCATCACTTTTTTTTCCATTTCTGCCCAGCCCCCCTTTTGTTTTTCCTTTTTTTTAACACTCTGGAAGTTTCCTAATTTTCCAAAAACAATCTTTAGGGGTTGGGTTGGCGCCTGCCGGGGCGGATTAACTCTCGTTAAAAAACCCTGCGCCCCCCGGGGGAAACCCAAAAGCCCGCCTTATTTGCTGGGTGGGGGGGGGAACTACACCCCCCCCCCAGTATATCCGTTTATTTTTAATGTTGCCAGGGGGTTTTTTGGGGGGGATAGGCCTGGCAAAGGACCCCCCCTCCCCAAAGCCGCCCCCTTTCCCCCCAGGGTGGTAGGGGGCAGGAGTTGGGACAGAGCCAAAGCGTGCCCAAACACCCCGGTTTGGGCCCAAATAGCTCCGTACCTTGGGGCCCTCCTGCTGCCCCGAGATCCCCCACGGGTTTAGGGGGGAAACCCCCAAGGTCCCCAGTTACCCAGGGGGGGCCATGGAGGCGTGGGGAATTTCTTTGATGGGGGAGGGTTGTAACGGGCCCAAGGGAGATTTATGCAAAAGCTGCCCCCTTTTTTTGCACTGAGCTAGCCAGGGGTTGGAAGCGCAAGGGAGAAGGCATGCAAACACTTAACATTATCTAGGTTTACCACACCATCGATTCACATCCCCTTTGCGGTAAAAGCACCCACCAATTATATGTATATAAAAAAAGAGAAACAGCCCAGTAAAAAATTTAAACTAAACCAAAACGTTTCGAACTCTTACGATTTCCTCTTAAAGAGGGAAAAAAAAAACCAAAATGGTACAATGGGGAAAATTTTTGGCAAGTTATATAGTGATAGAGAGACAGGCCCGAACAAAAAATTGAATCAGGTTTCGGAGGGTAAAGGGTCGAAGGGGTTCGGGGAAAGGGCCCTTTTGCTAACTAACGAGGAGGAAGATAAATCCAGGCCCCATGGACCATCACTCAAGTTAAAAAATTGGGGCATTTTTTTTAAATTAAAAGAGTTTCTAACTTTTTTCTTTCGTACGAATTGGCTAAATTTATAAATTTAATTTAGCGTTTTTCCCAAAGTTAACCCGGGTGATTTAATCACGTAAATAAACGATACAGTTTTTGATTCTCTAGCAAATCTAAAATCACGCTGATTTTCTTTAAATTTCTTTTTAAAAAAGTTTAAACCTTTTCAAAACCTATGAAAAAATTGGGGCAAGGGTTTAAAAGGATAGTGTAAATCCCGGGGGGGAGAAGTTCAAAAAGCACCGTAGCCGCATTGTTTTACAAAAGTATTACCCCAAATTTTTTTCGGATATGAAAGACTAGTTCAATGCCAGCCCCTTTTAAACAGTGCCTTTTTTCACCCTTTTTCATGTGCCTTTTTTTGTTTTTCATTCTTTGATCGCTTTTGAACGGTTAATCCCATTTTTCCGTTTCTTAGGGCCCTTTCCCCAAAAAACTACAAACAGGGGCCCCTAAAGGCCATTTTTTCTTTCTTCCCAACTGGGTTTTCCCGCCCTTTTAGACCAGGGGGGCTAGCGAAGCTTTTTTATCCCCTTTTTTGGGTTTCCTTTTCTGATAGTCTATTAAACTTAAGGTTTTCATGAAAAAGGGTTTAGAAATTTGTGGCAGGGTTTAAGAAATTGGGTGATTTTTGTTTTAGAACCCTTGTTCCCCTAATTTTCCCGTTTGGGAAGGAGTGTTAAAATTTCTTAAAAAGAAACTTTTTTAGCTCGTGATAAGCCCCCTTTTCCCGGTCAATTGCTTTTTTGATCTCATTCGTTTGTGCATCCCCGAATAATGTTTTTACTTTTGACGGCAAATTTTTATAAACAAACCCAATGGTATCGCGATGGGAAGTAGCTTAACCCCGGTTCTTGCAAAATTATATATGTTTGAATCTGAGCTCCTTCCTTTCGATTCCCCCCCCGCCCACGGTGGGGTTTTCGTCTTTACATATCTGAATACGTTGCGAAAATACTAAACGTAATACACATACCTTGTAAAAAAAGGGCCCAAGTTTTAATAGGTGAGCCCGGGTTTAGAGTTTTGAAAAAAAAAATTAAAATGAATGTTTTAAGGGAAAAAATACAGAGGAGGGGGGAAGAGGAAAGCAAAAGTAGAGAGGGAAAAGGAAAAGAAAGTGGGAAAAGGAAAAAAAAATCAAAAGAAGAAAACAAAAAATAGAGAAAAAAAAAGAGGGAGTGGAGGGGGGAGGAAAAAATTGGGGGAAAAAGGGGGGAGAAAAAAAAGATGGAGGAGATAAAAGCAATGGGGGGAAAAAGGAAATAGGGGGAAATTGAGAGATTAAAGAGAGGGAAGGGGGGAAAAACCCGGAAAGATTAGAAAAGAGGAAGGGGGAGAGACAGAGAAAGGAGGGAGGGGGTTGGGGAAGAAGAGAAGAAGAGAGAGAAAGGGGAGGTTAGAAAGAAAAAAAGGAAAAAAAGACAGAGTGGGAAAGAAAAAACGAGAAAACAAGAAAGGGGAAGAATAGAGTGAGGAAGCAAAGAAGAGGAAAAAAGGGGAGAGAGAAAGGCGGGGAAAGGGGGAAAAAGAGAAAAACAGATAAAGAAAAAGAAAAAGAAAAAAGGGGGAGAGTAAGAAGCGCATAGAAAAAGGGGAAAGGGGTAGAGAAAAGGGAAAGGGGAAAAAAAGAGGACGGAGAAAAAAATAAAAAATTATGAAATAAGATAAAATTTAAAAATGAAAATATATGAAAACAGTAATAATAATACTTTGGGAAAAGCATGGGAAAAAAGGGAAAAAAAAGAAAAAGGAAAAAAATAGCAAAAAAAACTCCCCTAAAAAAAAATTTAGGGAAATATAGGGGAGACTGGAAAAATTATTCTACTAAATTTATCAGGGAAAAAACTGTGATTATAATGATAGTGTAAATAAAAAACGGTTTTTTCCCCAAAAAAAAGATAACAGAAAAAACAATTACTATGGTGAGACGCGAATAAAAAAACTAAATGTAAAAAGTAAAAAAATTTCTTACGAATGAAAAAGGAAAATCAGTAAAACTAAAGGAAAGGGGATTGACATAAAAAAAAAATTTCATCACTAATGTCTATATAAAAAAAAACTTTGATTTTATAACTTTAAATAATAACAAAAAGACCCTTTAAAATCCAAAAAAAGAAAAGTCATATGATAATAAAGATTAACACAGCAACAATGGTAAGAATAAATTACGAATAAGAAAAAAGTCAAAAAAAAAGAAAAAAACAATTAAAAGGTGGGGCGGGTTTTCCCAAAAAATGGGAGATCTGAATGTTCTTTGGGAAAAGAATGAAATGAAACCGAGAATCGCTAAAGAAACCCCACCTAAGAAGACAAAAAAACTATAAACAAAAAAGGAGAACCCAAAGAAATTTTAGATAAATTTGATGGACAAAATTTAAAAAAAAAAAATTGACAAAATAAAAAGAAAAAGGAGGAGGGGAAGGGGCAAACGGGCGCAAAAGGGAAAAGGTTTGGGTTTTATGGAAAAGTGCCAAGAATTTTATAATTAGAACCTGAAATTTAAAACTTAAAACACTCATTTAAACATCTGATAATCTAAAAAATTATTAAAATTCAAATTAAGAATAAAAAATAAATGTTGATCTTCAGAGGAATGCACAGCTCATTTCACGACAAATGAAAAAAATAACAAAAAGGGCCCAAAAAAATCCCAGCTCAGGAAACGAATACGAAACGAAAAAAAGGGGGGAAATTCTGAGTAGTGTAGAAGAAGAGCGGCGGTTTTATGTTTAGGATGAAAGGGGGGGTGCAACCCCCGGAATAAGTAAAAAGGTATGGGGCGGGCCCCTGATCATGACACGGAAAACAAACTTTGGATTCAGAGAGACAGAGAAAGGTCCCGGCAGAAAAGATCGATGTATGTTTCGCGGGCATACGAATGCCTCTGGGGAAGTAAGGGGAAGAGAATTTAAATGCAGACATTTAGGGGAGTGTGGGGGTTTAAAGGGAAAGATTGCGGTGACGCAGATGTGCACCGGAGGAAATGCAGAAGGGAAAAGGAAGGAAAGAGAAAGGGAAAGGGAAATGAAAAAGAGGGGGAGAGAGAAGGAAGAGGGAAAAGGGCCCTGTAAGTGCACTTACCCCTATCGACGGCGTTTTAAAAAGGAAAAAATAAGGAAGAAGAGGGGGGGAAAAAAAGGGAAAAAGAGTAAGGGGGAACAAAAAGAGGGAAGAGAAAAAAGGAAAGAGAGAGAAAAAGAAAAAGAAGAAAAAGGAGGGTCAAAAAAAAGAAAAATTTTCGTTTTTTTTTTTTTTTTTTTTTTTTTTTTTTTTTTTTTTTTTTTTTTTTTTTTTTTTTTTTTTCCCCAAATTTCTTTTTCCCCTTTCTTTCTTCCCTTTCCCTTTTCCCCCTTCCCCCCCCCTTTTTTTTTTTTCCCTTTTTTCCCCCCCCCCCTCCCTTTTCCCCCCCTTTTTTTTCCCCCCTTTTTTTCCCCCCCCTCCTTCTCCCCTTTTTTCCCCTTTCCCCCCTCCTTCTCCCCTCTCCCTGCCCCCCCCCTCTCCCCTTTTCCCCCCTCCCTCCCTCTCCCCCTCCCCCCTCCTTCTCTCCCCCCTCCCCCCTCCCCTACCTCTTTCTTTGCCCCCTTCCCCCCCTTCCTTTTTTCCCTTTTTAAATTTTTCTTTCTCCTCCTTCCATTTGTATTCTCTTGTTTTCCCCTGCTCTCCCCCCTCTCCCCTGACTCTTCTTCCCCTCTCCATTTCTCTCTCTCTCTCTTCTTTCCCTTTTCCCCTTTTCCCCTCTCCGCGTATCCTCTCCCCCTCCCCCCTCTTTACCCTTCCCCCCTTGAGAGGAGGAGGAGGGGGAGAAAAAAAGGGGGGGAGGAGGAGAGAAAAAAAAAAACCTTTTTAGAATTTCCCTCTCCCACAAAACCCAAAAACACAACAAACAAAAATCATTTTTCCCAAATTTTGTCCCATTATCCGGGAACAAAAATCGGCTAAAAAAAAAGGGAAATCCCCCCAAAAAACCCCTCGCTTACACTTTGGGAAAAAATGACTTTCATAAACACAGAATACAGGAAAAATCAATCCCCCAATTAGCAAAGGACACCACCCGATGTGAAAAAACCGCAGTCACAAGGGCCATCAATATGCAAAATTTTCTTGCATGGAAAAACCCCCATTTTTTTCCTCACAAAAACCGGGGGAAGGGGGGATAAGTCCATTTTCCCCCCGAGAGTTCCGTTTTAAGAAATCGCCCAAAAGAAACGGGAAAATAAAAAATGTTCCCCTTTTTAAAAAACTGGTTTTTTCTCAAAGGATCAAAGAGGGAATTTAGTATTAAAGATTGATTTGATGGGTGATTTAAAGGGGATTTATTATAGCAAGAAAAAATAATACTGAAAAAAATACTCAAGATTTAAAGTAATAATAATAATAATAAAGATAATAATTTTAACCAAAATGAATTAGTTTTGGGGGCTCAAGGAACGGTTGGGTTACAGTTTCTATAAACCCAAAGAAATACCATTAAAAAATAAAAATAATAAAATAAAGTTATTATGCTATTTTATCATTTGTTGTTATAATTTTCCAAACTTTAAAAAAAAATGATATAAAATAAAACTGAAAATTTTTAAAAGATAAAAAAATATAGATAATAAAACCCGTAATAAAAGGGAAAAGGGGGGAAACCATTGCGCTTCTGGCGTTGGGGTCCCCCCCCCCCGCCAGGAGGGCGGCCCCACAAGGGCCCTTTGGGCCTCCAGAGGGAGCATCGTGGGAGGGGAGTCCTTTTGGGCTGAGGAAAAGAAGTTTTTATTTAAACGTTGTGTTTATGGGGTGGGGAAAAGGGGGGGGAAATGGAGGGAAAAAATGAGGATGGGGGAAATTTGAAAAACAAAAATAAAGGAAGGGGAAAAAAAAGGAGAAGAGAGGGAAAATCAGGAGAGGGGAAAAAAAGGACAGAGGAAAAAGCAAAGGGAGGAAGAGGGGACAAAGGGAAAAAACAAAGGGGGGGAGGGGGAGTTTAAAAGTGGAAAGACAGAAAGGGGGAAAAGTAAAGGTAGGAAAGAGCAAAAAGGGGGAAAAGGAGACAGGGGAAAAGGGTTTAAGGCAGGGGGAAAAAGGGGACAGAGGAAAGAGCAAAAGGGGGGAAAAAAAGACAAAAAGGGAAAAAGTGAAGGGAGGAAAGAGAAAAAAGGGGGGAAAGGTGAAGGGAGGAAAGAGCCCAAAGGGGGGAAAAAAAGACAAAGGAAAAAGCAAAGAGAGGAAAAAAGGGGAAGGAGGAAAAAAAAGACAGAGGAAAAAAAGCGAAAAGGGGGGAAAATGAGACAGAGGGGAAAAAGCAAAAGGGGGGAAAAGGAGACAAAAGGGAAAAAGTGAATGGAGGAAAAAAAAGGGGCAGGGGAAATTTGGGGAAAAAAGGGGGGAAAAGGAGACAATGGAAAGGGGCGAAGGAGACAGAGGAAAGAACCCAAAAGGGAAAAGGGGGACAGGAAAGAGCAAAGGGAGGAAATGGAGCAGGGGGAAAGAGCAAAAAGGGAAGAGAGGGGCAAAGGGAGGAAAGGCCAAAAAAGAGAAAAAGCGAAAGGAGGAAAAAAACAAAAAGGGGGGAAAAAGCGAAAATTTTGGAAAAGAAAAAAAAGGAGGGAAAAAAGCAAAAGGGAAAAGAGAGTGAAAAGGGGGAAAAAGCCCAAAAGGGGGGAAAATGAGACAGAGGAAAGAGCGAAAAGGGGGGAAAAAAGTGAAAGGAGGGAAAAAGTGAAGGGGGGGGAAAAAGCGAAGGGAAATAAAGAGCGAAGGGAGGAAAGAGGAAGGGAGGAAAAAGGGGAAAAAGGGGGGAAAAAAAAAAAGAGGGAAAAAGGGAAGGGGGGAAAAAAGGGGTCGGGAAAAAGCGGGAAAAAAGGAAAAAAATGGGAAGGGGGGAAATAACGGAAAAGGGGGAAAGAGCGAATGGAGAAAAAAAAACAAGAGGAAAAAAACCCAAAGGGGGAATATGAAAAGGGGAGAAAAAAGAAAGGAAAAAAGAGCAAAAAGGGGGGAAAAAGAGGGAAAAAATTTAAAGAAAGAGGGGAAGGGAGGAAAAGGGGTCTTATTTTAAATTTCCCCATAAACAGGATTTGTAAAGAAAGTCAACAAAACCCAACAGAAATAAAGTGAAAAACGAAAATAAAAAATGAAAAAATGATAAAAAAGATAATGAAAATAAAAATTTAAAAAACCCGTAAAATAAAAAAAAAATAATATAACTGACAAAATAGTGACAATAATAATAACAGAAACAACAATATTTATAAAATAACAGCCCCGGAAAATAATTTCTTTAAAAATGATAAGGGTAATAAAAAAAAATGGGCAATTTATAATAGTAACGGGGATAAAAAAAAATAAAAAAATTTAAAGGGGGATGGGAAAGGGAAAAGGGGGGAAAATAAGGGAAAATGGAAAAGGAAGAGAAGAAAAAAGGAAGGAAAAAAATAGTGAAGAAATGGGGGAAGGGCAGGAAAAAAAAAAGTAGGAAGGGGAGAAAAAGGAGAGAGACAGAAAAAAGAGGGAAAAAGATGGAAAAAAGGGAGAAAAAGAGGAAAACTAGGGCAAAGAAAGAAGAGAGAGAAGGAAAGGAAAAAAAGGGGGGAAAAAGTTTGAGAAAGTAAAAATAGAAAGGAAGAGAGAGAAAAGGGGGGGGAGGGAGGGAGGGAGGGAGAGAGAGAGAGAGAAGAAGAGAGAGAGAGAGAAGAGGGGGAGGAAAGAACAGGGGGGAAAAGGGGGAAAGGGGGGGAGAGGAAAAAAAGTAAAAAAGAGGGGGGAGGGGGAAAAGAGGGGAGGAGAGGAGGGGGCAAATGAAAAGGGGTAGAGAGAAAGAGGGCAAGGGTGATAGCCGGAGGGAAGGGGGAAAAAGAAGGAAAAGGAAAAAGGAAGGGTTTTCCCCGGGAAGTAAACCCCGGGCTTGGGCAATATCGGGCGGCGGGTTTAAAAAAGAAAAAAAGAAAAAGGGAAACCCAATTTTACAGGGAAAGAGGGAAAAGAAAAAAAAGGAAAAAAAAGGAAGAAAAAGGGGGGGAGAAAAGGGGAGAGAAAGGGAAAAAAAAAACCTTTTCCCGGTACCCCCCTTCTTCTTCCCCCCCCTTCAATTATGTTAAAATATCTGGGAAAAAAACCAAACGGCTCTGGGAAATTGGGGCCCAAATGGCAACTCCCCACAAAATCCTTGCTTCACTGAGAGGAAAAAGACATTATAAGCAAAAGAATAAGAAGCTCAGACCACCCCAATTTTCCCACAACACCACCTGTGTGAACACAGCAGTCACAAGGTGCCTTTAATATGCCAAAAAACTTGCAGCAAAACCCCAAATTTTTTTCTTTACAAATAATGCGGGAGTTTTGGGGGAATTTGGGAAAAGATGATGATGTGAGGATGAGGGGTGAGGGGAGGATGAGGATGATGATGAGGATGAGGATGATAAAAAAACAATAACAATAAAAAGAAATAATAGTAATAGAAGATTTAATGTAATAATTTAAAATTAAATTTGTTGTGTGGGTTTTAAGGCATGAGATGATAGTACTATAAACCCATAATAAAAATTTTAAAACCCAAATTTTTGATAAAAAAAATAGTTTTGTTATTGCTTTTATTATTTATTTTTTTGTTATAATTATCCAAACTTTAATGAAAACAAAATAATACGATTAAAAAAAGATAATCACAATATAGATAATAATGGGCAGTAAAAAAAAGAAAAATGATCCCCTCGCCTTTCCCCTCCTGTTCTGGCGTTGGGGTCGCGCCCCCGCCCCGGGACGTCCCCCACTGCTTAGACCCCAAAAGGAAAATCAATGCAGGGGAGCCCTTTTTTGAGGGAAAAGGGAAAAGCTTTTATTTAAGTGTGTGTTGATGGGGGAGGGGGGAAAGGGGGGGGGGAATGGAGGTGGGAAAGGGAGGATGTGAACAGGGATGGGAATTAGGCTAAAAGGGGATGAAAGGAAAGGGGAAAAAAAGATTTAAAAGGAAAAAAGGAAATAAAAAAAATGATAATAAATAATTTTTAATTTAAAGAATAATTAATAATAATAAAAAATAAGGATGAAGAGAGGGAAAATAAGTGAAGGGAGGAAAAGGACATCGAGGAAAAAAGGAAAAAGGGGGGGAAAAAGGAGACAGTTAAAAAGCAAAGGGAGGAAAGAGCAGAAGTAGGAAAGAGTGAAGGGGGAAAAAAAGAGGAAAGAGTGGGGAAAAGGGGGGAAAAGAAGACAGAAGAAAGGTGAAGGCCAAAAAGGAGGGCAGAGGAAAAAAAGCAAAGGGGAAAGAAGGGCAAAGGGGGAAAGGGGGTGAAAAGGGGGGAAAAAAGCAAAAAAAGGGGGAAAAAGTGAAGGAAAAAAGAGGGAAAAAAGGGGGAAATATTTTAAAAAGGGCGAAAAAAAATAGAGGAAAGAGTGAAGGGGGGGGAAAATGTGATGAGGAAAGAGCAAAGGGAGGAAAAAGGAGACAGAGGAAAGGGCCCAAGAGATGGGAAAAAGGGGGCCAAGGAAAAAAAAGAAGGGAGGAAAAAAAAGTGTAAGAAAGAGGAAGGGGGAAAATGCAAAGGGAGGAAAGAGCGAAAGGGGGAAAAAGCAAAAGAGGAAAAAAGCCCAAAAGGGGGAGAAAGCCCAAAAAAAGGAAAAAAGGGGGAAATCAGGAAAAAGAGACAGAGGGAAAGGGGGTGAAGGGGGGAAAAAAAAGGGCAAAGGAAAGAGCAAAAGGAAAGGGAAAAAAGACAGGGAAAATCGGGGGGGAGGAAAAAAGGGGAAAGAAGGGAAAAAAATAAAGGCAAGAAGGGAAGGGAAAAGGGGGGAAAAAACAAAAAAGGGGGAAAGAGCGAAAGGAGGGAAAGAATGAAGGGAAAAAAGAGTGAAAAAGGGGGAAAAAAGCGAAAGGCGAAAAAGAGACAGGAAGGGAAAAACGGGAAAAGGGGGAAAAGGAAAAAAGAAAGGGGAAGGAAAAAAAACAAAAATGAGGGGAAAAAGGAAAGGAAAGGAAAGAGGAAAAAAAAAGAAAAGAGAAAAGAAGAGGAAAGAAGGGAAAGAGAGAACAGAGGAAAAAGAGAGGAAAGAGAGGAAGGAGAAAAAGAAAGGAAAAAAAAAAAGGGGGAGAGAGGAAGAGGAAAAAAGAAAGGAGGGGAGGGGAAGCGGGGAAGAGAAGAGAGAAGGGAAAAAAAAAGGAAAAGAGGGAAAAAGAAAAGAGAAAAGGAGAAAAAGGAAAAGGAAAGGGAAAAGGGAGGGAGGAAGGGAGGGCAAAGAGGGAGGAGAAAAGAGAGGAAAAAAAGAGGGGGAAAAAAGAAAGGAGAAAGGAAGAGAAAATATTTAAGGGGGGATAAAGACGGAAGGGGGGGAATCAACAAAAAAGAAAGGGGAAAAAAAAAGAAATAAAAGAAAAAAAAGGGAAAAAAGAAAAGAGCAGGGGAAAAGACAAAAAGGGAAAGGAAAAAAATAAAAGAGAAAAAAAAAAAATTTTAATTTAAAAAAAAAAAAGGGAAAGAAAGGAAGAAAGGAAAAAAAAAAAAAACAGAAGGGAAAAGGAAGGAGAAAAAAGAAGGGAAAGGGAAGAAAAAAAAAGGAACAGGAAAGGAAAAGGAAAAGAGGGGAACAGGCCAAAAAAAAAAAAGATTTAAAATAAAAATGAAAAAAAAGGAGAGAAATTTGGGGATTGGAAAAAGGATTTTAAAAAAAGAGAAAAAAAGAGTTGAAAAGGGAAGAACGATGAATTGGAGTTTATGAAGTAAAAAAAGGGAAAAAAAAATTTAAGTAAAAAAGGGAAAAAAAAAAAATTTAAAAAAAAAAAAAAGAAAAAAAAAAAAAAGGGGTGGAAAAAAAAAAATAAAAAAAAAAAAAAATT
>NW_023657353.1:0-28251 GCF_015228065.2 Penaeus monodon | reverse complement strand
CGAAGGCGGTTCTCCAGGCGAGTCACATTACACCCGATAACAATTTTATCCGGTATGCCCCATTTTACATATCGTCATACAAAAAAGTATTACAAAAGAACTACCTCTCGTAAGTGTTGCCGAGAGAAAGATTCTTAAATGGCGTAGCATCTCTTAAATGCTTATGGTTTGATATATCCCAGTAGATATATATGATAAATCAACCCAATAGAAGAAAACTGTCTTGTGGCTCTTATTTATTCTCGTAAATTATTCTGTAACATACTGGACATATAGATCTTGTAATCCTATATTAGATATCCAGATGGCCAGTTGCAGAAAAAAATACAATATCGAAGACATGGACAACTATTTTTTATTATTATTATTATTTTATTTAATATAACTATCACTAATATATAAGAAAACGTTTGAAAAAAAAAGTTTTTATGTAAATGTTATTGATCAGTAGCTGCTTAATTTTGTATATTAATTTGAGGCGTAACTCATTGTTCAAGAATATATTTATGTATTTTACCCTTAGAACTATAATGTTAACACTTCCTAAAATTTCAAGGTGTGGGTTTTAGATGAGATTGGATGGATATGAATTCTTAGGGTGTAGCTGAAATTGAATGGGTATTCGAACAATTTTATTACAGAACTGAATCCACTTGAACTATATACAATATATCAAATGTATAGTCTTAGCATATAATTTTAATGAACCCACCGAAGTGGGCTATAGAAAAAGAGTAAGACTCATTGAGTTGTTCCCCCCACGGAAATCTTTAGTAAAAGGCGAAAGATTTATGCGTTTTGAAGGGAAACCAGAGTTAAGTATACTTTCTTCTTTCTTTGTTGGATTTTTGGCTATCAGCCAACGGCATGCGGCCAAGGTTGTTAAGCCAATGGATCCTATTTATTCTATCAATCTATATAAGGTCATAAAGTTTTGTCTCCCTTAGAAAAGTTATTACTTTACTTATTTTTTCATTTGACAATAAATTTGATGTGAAATCTATGTTTTTTATTCTTAAGTAATTTTTAGTTGTATATTGTGGTTGTAATTTGGGCATATTGTGAGGATATGGTTTATGTTAAGGGTGGTTGTGCACTGCGGGCATTGTGGAGGAAATGTTTTTTCAATATAGGGAGTGAGGTGGGTAAGTCTTGTACTGTTGACCCTAAGGCGGGCCAACACCACCACCTCCCTTCTCTCCTTCCTGTGGGTTGTGTCCCACAGTTCTATTTTTTTGTTTTATTTTGTGTGTGAGTTGGAGGCTTTGCCACAGATGTATTTTGCATTTATAAGAAACATAAAAACACTGAGATCTGTACGAACTATGGTAGTGTCCAGATCGCCAGTTGACCCGTCTAGTTTCTCAGCCTGTTCATTGCCATGGATGCCAGAGTGGCCTGGTACCCATATTAGCTTGATTGATTTGTTGGCACCATGTAACTTACGAATGATATTACCCAGTAGTTCATTTTTAGTGGTTTCTAAGGATTTAATAGCTTTAAGTGAACTTAATGATATGAAAAAACAACTATTCTATCGTGGGTCGTCGATAGTGCAAAATCAATGGCAAAAATTTCAGCAAGAAAGATCGATGTATGATTGGGCAGTCTGAACTTTAGTTCACTTTCAGTCGACCATACACCCGCACCCCACACTTTTAAATGTCTCGAGCCCGTCGGTATATATATAAAAAAAAAAGGGAGATGTTTAATAAGGATCTCTCTGAACCTCTCGCGTACCTCCACTTCCGGCGCCATGGACCTTGGCTGATGGGAAGCCAGGCTTCCATGATAGAAAAATGGGGGGTTTCCCATGGCGCATATTTGAATGAACCAGGGATCGATGGTAGAGAGATCTAAAACCGACTTTTCGACGAGGTCGTGGAGTCTGGTGGCAAAGGGCCTAATGCCACTATTGCCATTAGGAGGGGTTGGGTCTCGAGCCCCTTTGCGGCATAGCTCAGGGCTAAGTGGCCGCGTCAGATTCGGAGGGGAGGTACTCCTGACTCCACCTGAAGCGCTCGATCCGATTTGCACTTCAGGGCCCCAAAGGGACACACACGCAAACAGGTATTCTGCCACAGCTTTCCAAACCTTTCAAACTTGTTCTTGATGCCGAACCCATACACGTTTTGACCCATAACTACTTTATACCTAATTAGGGCTTTGTATACCATTAGCAAAGACTGTCTATCAGCTCCCATTTATTAGCAGAAATGCACTTTAATAAATTCAGTGCTCTTTGACATTTATTTTTTAAATGACCAATGTGGTCTTTCCAATTGAGGACTACTATCAAAAAAGTAGCCCAAAAATTTCTCAAATAATATAGTATGTACTTCTATTAAGCGGTAAGTCGAAGAATACAGTGAAGACACACCACTGACAACTAATATGAAAGACATATTTAGCATATATAATAAAATGCTAACAGCATCTGGTGTTCCCAGGCGGTCACCCATCCAATTTACTGACCAGACCCAACGTTGCTTAACTCGCGATCGGACGAGAAGCGGGCTTTCAACGTGGTATGATCGTTGGAAAAGGACAGAGAAACGTTAGCCACTTTTGTCTCATACTCGTCTTTTTATACATTTCTAATATAACTATATTTTAGTTTTGCATCAAATTCATGACCATGACATTCCAGTCATAACATGAAGATCTTTTCCATAATGTAAACATCAATCACAATCGACCACTATCGGGAATTTTGGCAATTCTAACTTTTTGTCACCCTTTTACTCATTATCGAGCTGTGAAACTTTGTAAAGAATATAAGGTGTACAAGTAATGATAAGAAATTGATTTAATATTACATTTAAATATATTTTTTTCAAAGTGTACTCATTATACTGCATCTCTTGCACACATAAATGATATAGTTAACCATAAAAAATACCGATATTATTGAATTTTAAAACCCTTTTGAGTGTTTCATAAAACATTTTTCCGCTATTGTTGTTGTTATTATCATTTTTTGTATTTGTTTCTTTATGATTATTATTCGCTTTTTTCCTTATTATTCTCATCATCATTATTATTAACTTATGATAATACTGCCATTAACACAGTCATGCTTTTCGTCGGTTCTCTCCCACGCGTATAGCAGTAACATGACAAGATTTATTTACGGAAATGAGAATCGGCATAAATAAATATCGCATGTCTAGTTTGCATAAATGAATAGTGACCCTTAATTAGATTTACTTCCCATGAGTGATCATGTGTTACTGCATGGCAGATAAAAAAAAATTTTCCAAAAAAAGAGGAAAATATCATGTAGATAAACTTCAATTTATGTCACGCAAAATTTTGGGAGCTTTTGACACATACGCCAACGATCAAAACCACGTTAAAAGCACCACTTCTCGTACGATCAGCGAAGTTAAGCGACGTTGTGTCTGGTGGTACTTGGATGGAGGGCCCCGCCTGGGAAACACCAGATGCTGTTGGCATTTATTAGTATACTAAATATGCTAAGCATTTATATACAAACTATTGCAGCTCCTTTTATATCTGTAAGAAATTGAATGGAAATTATGCTTCAGTCAATAAGAAATAAAATAAAAGTCATCGCGTCGGAAAGAGGAAAAAGAATAGGCAGAAAAACGGATAGGATAAATCGTACGAGTAAGGAATGAAACCCAATACTGCATTCTAAATACTAATAGATTTCGCGGCAGTTAGGGAAAATTTAAAATAACCTGTAATAATAATGATATTGTGTTAGTAATAATCAAATTAGAAATGATAAATATATAGGAAAACTTAATCATGATTTTTTTCTTTAGACTATTATCTTTACTACAACCATTTTATACTTATTGTTTTTTTGTAGATACCATTACGGATATGTTTATTACTAACAAAATTTAATATCCTTATTATTACAGCTTCAATCATTTTTCTTTATAAATCTGCCCCCAAAAAATCTGTTCAGTGTCAGAAAACTTAATAAAATGCTTAGAAGCCAGAATTGCACTTGCTTTATTTACATCTATGAGTTCTCCTTTTCGTTTTCTTTGTATTCTTCTCTCCGAGGGTGATGACTTTTACTCTAATTCCTATGGACTGCAGTAATATCAATTGATTTGTTCACATAAATGTAAGAAGAGATGCTACAAATAATCATGAAATACTTAACATATTGTTACGCCGACCGCCTCGTCTCTCTCCCACCAACACAAGGCAGGCTAGGCAGACGGCGTGCTATCCAGAGGGTCGTGAACATGAACAGCAAGAGGCACCGAGCACCACAGCGTCCAGAACACCAGGGGGGGAAACGCCAAGTGGCGAGGCAGGGCACGAAATAAACACAAAGTTACAGTCTTTCCTTTATTTACAAAAAGTTATTTACCTGTACATTTTGTATAGGCACAATACGGGGGGGAACCAGCATGCCACACTGCCCGATACAGCTTATAACAGGGCAACACAAAGTTTATATCAGGTCACAAAGGCACACTCGAGGTCTTCACAGGAGCAGCACCCAACCGCGTCTCCCTCTTGGTTTGGGTTCCTCCGTCACAGCCAGCTGCGTCATGTTTGCCCGGTCCCTTTATGTTAACACCTGCCCAGGTCATCCTTATCATGTTAACACATGATTCGCACAGAGACAAAAGACCCACTGGCGTAGCAATATTCAGTGTATATAATAAAATGCCAACAGCATTTAGTGTTCCCAGGCGGTCACCCATCCAAGTACGACCAGACCCAACGTTGCTTAACTTCGCTGATCGACGAGAAGCGGTGCTTTCAACGTGGTATGATCGTTGGCATATGTTTATTAACTTTACCAGTTTTAAAATTAATATTTATTATATTAATAAATATTAATATAAGGGTATCTTGTTTTTTGCATCACACTTCATTACAATGATTTTTCAGTCATCAATGCATTAATCATCACTTGGCAATTTGAACTCCAACTTTTAAGCACCTGTCGTAAGCTTCTTCCTGATTTTGATTTATGCAACTCTAAAAAATGCAGGGTATACAAGTAAAGTATAAGATAATGAATAAAAAAAATCTATGTACACTTGACATCGTTACTGTAAGTAGGAAAAGTTAAATAATATAGATGATAATAAAACGGGAAATTCTGATTATTATTAAATCTTGAGTGCTTTCGTATAACTTCTTCCTGTTACTATGTCTGTACTTTTGTTGGATTATCAGCATTTATAATTGTATTTGATAATTGTTCCTAGTAATTTTATCATTATCACTATCATTAATTAGTCCTTTAAAAACATGTGATAATTGTTGCTTTCAAAAGAATTATTGTTATGGTAATGGACAATAATGATGTACTATAATCCTAAAAGTCATAATGATGATCACTTTTATGATACTGGTTCTAATATTGATGATAATTTGAATGAAAATTGAATAGAAGTGATGTTGATAATAAGGGTTATGATTGTAACCCTACTACTAATCATCATCATCAAGGGGCTAACGCCGACGGGGGCACATGGCCGCATCCCCCCTTCGCTTCCAGCCACGAGGATCCCTCGAGGCGAGTCTCCAGCAACCCCACGGCCCATCTCTAATTCCTCGTGACAGGTCTCGTCGAGTTCCCAAGCCATGATCTGGGTCGTCCCACAGGTCTCCTCCACCCAGGGGTTGTCTCGCAGAGAGACAACCTGGTGGGCAGGGTTGTCCACAGGGAGACGAGCTAGGTGGCCATATAGCCTGAGTTGGCGATCCCGGATTATGCTGGGTAACAGGTCCCATACCAGTCTCACGGTGTAACCGGCGGTTGGACACGCAGTCCTGTCACTGTACCCCATGATCCGGCGAAGGGACTGTTACAACAAAAAAGGGATCAAGGCGGGACTCCAAGACACTGGATAGCGTCCAGGTTTCCTTCCATTTGAGCAAAACTGGCAGTATCAAGGCCTTAAGACAAAGCAGCTTGGTCCTTCTTTCATAGGTTTCCGACATCTAACGCTCTCTACTGACTTCCTGGTTGAAACCCAGAGATATGGACTACGCTACCAAGGTATGTAAAACTTTCTGTAACTTGAAAAGTCCTCGCCGCAAGCACGGACCGACTGAACGGGTTCCCTATCAGGCCCCAAAGTCCTGAATCTTGGTCTTGGTCCAGGAGACCTCTAGGCCTAGGGGCTTTGTCTCATTGCCCAAATGCATCAAGAGCCACCACAAGTGACTCCAGGGTCTCGGATAGGATGGCAAAAATCGTCGGGAAAGTCAAGGTCTGAGACCTTATTGCCTATTGTTGCTCCACACTGACTTTGGCTAGTAGCTCTGACCATTATCCAGTCCATACAGTGTGGGAAAAATGTTGGTGCAAGGACGCAGCCCTTTCCTCACCCTTGAATTAACAGGGAAGAAGTCGACATACCCCCACCACACTTTACAGTACCAGTATTAGAGGCTTGCTATCAGGCCAATAATCTGTGGGCGGAATTCCCCTGAGCCTCAGGATCTCCCATAACGATTCCCGATGCACCGAGTCAAACGCCTTCTTGAGGTCGTTGTTGGCTGCAAGCAACCCACGACCAAACTCACGACGGCGTTCCCAAATTTCTCGAAGCGCTAGTATACAGTCTATTGGGACTTGCCAGGAGTAAATCCAGACTGGGTCCGGTCTCTGATGCCTCAGTAGGTGGTTGGGATCCATTTCAGAAGAATGTGGGCGAGAACCTTGCCCGGTATGCGAGCAGTGTAATGCCGCGGTAGTTGCTACAGTCCCAACGACCCCTTTCCCTTTCCAGAGAGGGGTGACCATGCCCTTTCAGCAGGTCAGGGGGAATGGGACCAGACTGCCAGATGGAGTCAGGACTGTATGCAGGCCCCGAGCCATAGGTTCACCCCCAGCCTTTAGCTGTTCAGCAGGGATATCGCATATGCCTGCAGCCTTTCCCCACTCTTCAGCTTGAAAATCGCCATCCTAACCTCTGTTAGGGTAAGAGGTTCCTCGCTGGATGGGTGGGTCCGGCACAGGCACTGAGACATCACTTGCATCCAAGCTAACTGTTGGGGGGTTTTACCCGGTACAAATGTTCAAAATACTCAGCCCAACATTCACGAACCCCAACATGATCGAGATGATCCGTCCATTCCGCTGATCGGACTGCAGTCATCTGTGAGGAAGGGCTTAGAGTTCAGCTTTTCAGGTTGGGAGGCAGGGCGAAGGTCATTTACAAGAATGGCCTTCGAACCCCTCAGCAAGATCCTGAGAACGTTCCTTGTCCCTTCTCAGCAGTGTCCCCAGCCCTACGCCCATGGAACGACGCAAGACTTGATTCTCATTCAGCCGAGCTTGCGACACGCTTCAGTGGCCTCTAAGCCTCCAGGGAGATTTTAATTTTTGCCGTGCCCTCGGGGTAAGCCAATGGACTCCTGAGCTGCTTGATTAAAGCGCTTGAGAGTTCCACAGAGCAACTGGGTCTGTCAGGGTTTTTGAGTTCTGTGAATCGGTCAGAGAACTGCCATGGTGAACCCACGGGGACACCCCCTCCCTTAGTCTGCCAGGTTTTTAAAACCTTTGGTTGCCACGGAGGGGACGGGGAGTTTTGAAGGGAACCCGCAGGGTAGCCACAACCAGCCTATGTCCCCGGGGCCCAGAACTCGGCACTCCGGTAAACCCTGTAGTCTGGAGGATCCTCCATCGCGTGCCCAACAAGAATGTGGTCGATCTCCTTGGCCACTGTAACCCGTTCGCTGTACCAAGGTCCAGCGATGCCGGTTGGAGCGCTGGTACCAGGAGCCAGAATCCTCATTTTCTGGGGGGACCTAGCAAAGTCCCGGAAAAGGAGGCTTTTCTCGCTGCTGGGATCAGCTCCTGAGCCATGGGGGCCGACAGACATCTCGTAGCCAGTCGGTCACAGCCGGATACCGGACTGAAGTCGCCCAGAACAATGCGAATATCTCACCGGGGGAATTGTCTGCCACAGATGCGAGTTTGGCATAGAAGCCTCTTTCACATCAATTTTATATACATCGGTAGGAGCGTATACAGCAATAAGAGACATGAAGCCAAAGCATGCTTCAGTCTTTAATGCCATAATACGCTCATCAACCGGTGTCACCTTTAAGTACCGAGGGCTGAAGTCGGCTGGAGATGGCTATGGCTACACCCTGGAGGGGGGTGACCATCGCTGCGGCCCAACCAGTAGTAGGGTAACCACCCACACTGATCGTGCCGCTACCAGGTTATCTCACCTCTGAGAGGGCAGCCACCTCAACTCCCAGTCGCCTCAATTCCCGTGATAGCAGATGTAACCGCTCATCCTGCCGCAAGGACCGGATGTTCCACGCCTACCCGGAAAGCACGCCTGAGGTTAAGCCTCGGGTGGTCACTCTGTGTGCACGCCATCTCTGCCGCCCCCGCCGCCACAGCCCCTAATAAAGGGGGTCGGGAGGCTGGGGACCGCTAATAAACTAATGAGACAGTAAATCAATAATTAGATGAAACAAATGATAATGGTCATGGTAAGATAAAACATAATAGTCATTGTGACCATATATATATTAATGATGATACAGATAATTGGGATATCTATGATGATGATGATAATTATAGCTAAACCAAATGCCGATAGGGGTGAAGAGTAAATTATTAGGCTACAAGGTCACATGTTTCGAGCCTTTTCACTTATCTTAATATGTAGTTTCCTGTTGTGCAAGTTTTTCTTTGGAATATTTTCATATTTTTCTAAACGATTTTCTATAAATGAAACCCCTCCCTACCATGAGTTAACTAATGATAACCAAGATGGCCTCAGTAAACCGCCGTTTTGGGGTGACATATACCATACTGGTGCAAGAAAAGAAGGAAGTAAACGAGGTTCATGAAATATAGTAAAAGAATATAGCAACCCGTGTTTCAGGTGTCACCCATCCCAGTACTTAACAACATCGCTGGTGGGATCTTAACCTTTAATACCATTTGCTTTTGCTATTTCACTTGGTTAAAATACTGCCGCAAATTTTGATAATTTTATGTTCATTATTCTTTTTCAGATATTATTATTATTATTATTTTTATTGTTATTATTATTTTTATTAAAAGTAGTAGTAGAGTATTAATAACTTCCATCTGTTTTTTGTCTATCCTTCTCGCTTTAGCAACGGTACATTCACCTTTACTGTTTTACTGTGATTGAAGCGTATTTTTTTATGGAAATATGTAAGGAGCTGCTTTTAAAACCTTGAGAAAAGCATAAAACATACAGCATATATAATAAAATACCAATAAATTTTTAGTCTTTTTTTATCACCGATTCATTTATAAAAAAAGCGCTAAAAAACCTCCAAATCAATGTTGCCGATCCTGAGCTTTCTAACCGAGATCGGGTTTTTTTCCTGACCCTTTTATATATATATAATAATATATAAAATTTTAATATATATATATTATATATATATATTTTATACGTCCTATATATTGACTATATAAGTGGCACAACGGCGCCCAAAACACCACGAGGGGAAAACGCCACGTGGCGAGGCGGGGCACAAAAATAAACACAAATGCCGTCTTTCCTTTATTTACACAAGTTTTTTAAACCCGTCACTTTTCTATAGGCCAATACAGGAGGAAACCACATGTCACCTGCACATCAGTTTATAACAGGCAACAAAAAGTATACGGTCACAAGGGCCACACAGGTCTTCACAGGACACCCCAAATGCGTCTCTTGCCTTGTTCCCCCTTTGGCTTTTCCTCCACTCTCTACTCACAGCCAGTTTGGGCATGTTTGCCCCGGGCCCCCTTTATGTTACACATACCCAGGTCATCCTTTCCATGTAACACATGTTTCCACAGAGACAAAAACCCCCTGGGTAGCAATATATATATATATATATATATATATTTTATATATATATATATATATATTTTATTATTATATATAAAAATATATTATTACAGACATATAAAAACTGCTGTACATATATGCATATATAATACATTATACATAGAATATAACATAAATGATTTATATGTAAATATATAATATTATAATAAAATTATATTTTATTATAATATATTATATAACCCACATATAAAATAAATTTCTTACACTCTGAAAAAGCTTTTATACATATTTATACACAAATAGACATATAAATTCTTTACACACATAAAACACGACACCACATATATATATAATATTTTTATATATATATATATTAAATTACATATATAAAATATATATATATTATATATATATATATATGTGTGTGTGTGTGGTGTGTGTGTGGTGTGTGGGTGGTTTTTTGTGGTTGTGTATAATGTGCTATGGTGTGTGTGTGTAATATGTAGTGTGTTGGGGTGTGTGTGTGGCACACACACACACACCCATATATACACTCTATTCATATATATATATATATTATATAATATATATATTTTATATATATATCTGTACTTTACTCATATATATTATGTGTGTGTGTGTGTGTGTGTGTGTGGTGTGGTGTGTGTGGTGTGGTGGGGTGTGTGTTGTGTGTGTTGTGTGTGTGTGTATGTGTTGTGTGGGTGTGCGTGCTTTTAAAAATATAGATATTGCTACGCAGTGGGTCTTTGTCTCTGTGCGAAACATTGTTAACATGAAAAAAAGACCTGGGCATGTTTAACATGAAAAGGGCCTGGGCAAACATACGCAGCTGGGTGTGACGGAGGAGCGGAGGAAAAACCAAGAGACGCGGTTGGGTCTGCTCCTGTGAAGACCTCGTGTGTGCCTTTGTGACCTGATAAACTTTGTGTTGCCCTGTTATAAGCTGTATCGTGCAGTGTGACATGCTGGTTTCCCCCTGTTTGTGCCTATAGAAAAGTGTACGGTAAATACCTTGTGTAAATAAAGGAAAGACTGTCATTATGTGATTATTTCGTGCCCTCCCCTCCCCAACTTGTCGTTTCCCCTCGTGGTGTTCTGGAAGCTGTGGTGCTGGGTGCCTCTTGGAGCTGCTCAGTTTTTCACGACCTGGGGATAGCACGCCGTCTGCCTAGCCTGCCTTGTGTTGGTGGTGGCTGAGAGACGAGGCGGTCGGCGTAACAAATGGTGTTAGGAGTGGGATTTGTGATATTTGATCAGTGAGATGCGCCGATTTATCATGTTGTCCAAAGATGGCGGCAGCCATGAGGGAGAGGAGGCTATGACTAAGGCAGGCACGAGTGAGGTGAAGCCGAGCCTGACGTCACCTATCGAATTCGCAGAGGGCGAAAACGACCGTCGGTTGTCCACGTGGACTGGCTGTGGCGTTACCATGGAAGCCATGGTGAAAAAGAAGATGACGTTAGCCCCAGTAACGGTGATGAGGACGTGGCAGACGCTGACCAAGATGAGGACGAGCATTTGGACGGTGAGGGCGATGGTGCTCCTGACCACATCCCAAATATGAACTGGAAACCCATCATTGATCAGCCCAGTGATCATTCCATATCATAAAATGGAATAGATACAGATATATACATGTGTACCTATATATGTATTTACATATATATATATATATATATATATATATATATATATATATATATATATATATATATATATATTATATTTATATGTAAATACATATATAGGTACACATGTATATATCTGTATCTATTCCATTTTATGATATGGAATGATCACCTGGGCTGATCATGATGGGTTTCCAGTTCATATTTGGGATGTGGTCAGGAGCACCATCGCCCTCACCGTCCAAATGCTCGTCCTCATCTCGGTCAGCGTCTGCCACGTCCTCATCACCGTTACTGGGGCTAACGTCATCTTCTTTTTCACCATGGCTTCCATGGTAACGCCACAGCCAGTCCACGTGGACAACCGACGGTCGTTTTCGCCCTCTGCGAATTCGATAGGTGACGTCAGGCTCGCTTCACCTCACTCGTGCCTGCCTTAGTCATAGCCTCCTCTCCCTCATGGCTGCCGCCATCTTTGGACAACATGATAAATCGGCGCATCTCACTGATCAAATATCACAAATCCCACTCCTAACACCATTTGTTACGCCGACCGCCTCGTCTCTCAGCCACCACCAACACAAGGCAGGCTAGGCAGACGGCGTGCTATCCACAGGGTCGTGAACACTGAGCAGCTCCAAGAGGCACCGAGCACCACAGCTTCCCAGAACACCACGAGGGGAAACGACAAGTGGCGAGGCAGGGCACGAAATAATCACATAATGACAGTCTTTCCTTTATTTACACAAGGTATTTACCCGTACACTTTTTCTATAGGCACAATACAGGGGGAAACCAGCATGTCACACTGCACGATACAGCTTATAACAGGGCAACACAAAGTTTATCAGGTCACAAGGCACACACAGGTCTTCACAGGAGCACACCCAACCGCGTCTCTTGGCTTGTTCCTCCGCTCCTCCGCTCACAGCCAGCTGCGTCATGTTTGCCCAGGTCCCTTCATGTTAACACATGCCCAGGTCATCCTTTTCATGTTAACACATGTTTCGCACAGAGACAAAGACCCACTGGCGTAGCAATATCTATATATGTATAAGCACGCACACACACACACACACATACACACACACACATACACACACACACACACACACACACACACACACACACACACACACACACACACACACACACACACACACACATATATATATATGTATGTATAAGTACATATATATATATATATATATATATATATATACATATATATATATATATGAATAAGATGTGTATATATGTGTGTGTGTGTGTGTGCACACACACACACACACACACATCACATATATACACACACACACACATAGCACATATATACACACACACACACACACACACACACACACACACACACACACACACACACACACATATATATATATATATATATATATATATATATATATATGTATATATGTATATATATATATATATATATATATATATATATATTATGTGTGTGTCTGTGTGTATGTGTGTAAAAGAATTTATATATGTCTATATATGTGTATAAATATGTATATAAGCATTTCAGTATGTGTATATGTAATTATTTATATATGTGGGTATATATATATATATATATATATATATATATATATATATATATATATATATATATATATATATATATATATATATATATATTGCTATGCCAGTGGGTCTTTGTCTCTGTGCGAAACATGTGTTAACATGGAAAGGATGACCTGGGTATGTGTTAACATGAAGGGACCTGGGCAAACATGACGCAACTGGCTGTGAGTAGAGGAGTGGAGGAACAAGCCAAGGAGGAACAAGGCAAGAGACGCAGTTGGGTGCTGCTCCTGTGAAGACCTCGTGTGTGCCCTTGTGACCTGATATACTTTGTGTTGCCCTGTTATAAGCTGTATCGTGCAGTGTGACATGCTGGTTTCCTCCTGTATTGTGCCTATAGAAAAGTGTACGGGTAAATAACTTGTGTAAATAAAGGAAAGACTGTCATTTTGTGTTTATTTCGTGCCCTGCCTCGCCACGTGGCGTTTCCCCCTCGTGGTGTTCTGTGACGCCGTTGTGCCACTTATATACGTCCAATATATAGGACGTATATATATATATATATAATATATAATATATATAATATATATATTATATATATATATATATAAAAGGATCAGTGAAAAATCCTAGATCTCGGTTAGAAAGCTCAGGATCGGCAACATTGATTAGGAGCTTTATAGCGCTTTTTTTATAAATGAATCGGTGATAAAAAAAGACTAAAAATTATTGGTATATTATTATATATGCTGTATGTTTTATGCATTTCTCAAGAGTTTACAGCAGCTCCTTACATATTTCCATAAAAAAATACGCTTCAATCAGCAGTAAAACAGTAAAGGTGAATGTACCGTTGCTAAGAGCGAGAAGGATAGACAGAAAACAGATGGAAGTTATTAATACTACTACTACTACTATTAATAATAATAATAATAACAATAATAATAATAATAATAATAATATCTGAAAAAGAATAATGAACATAAAATTATCAAAATTTGCGGCAGTATTTTAACCAAGTGAAATAGCAAAAGCAAATGGTATTAAAGGTTAAGATCCCACCAGCGATGTTGTTAAGTACTCGGATGGGTGACCACCTGAAACACAGGTGCTATATTCATTTTACTATATTCATGAACGCTCGTTTACTTCTTCCTTTTCTTGCACCAGTATGGTATATGTCATCCCAAACGGCGGTTTACTGAGGCCATCTTGGTTATCATTAGTTTAACTCATGGTAGGACGGGTCATTTATAGAAAATCGATTTAGAAACAATATGAAAATTTTCCCCCCCAAGAAAAACTTGCACAACAGGAAACTACATATTAAGATAAGTGAAAAGGCTCGAAAACATGTGACCTTGTAGCCTAATAATTTACTCTTCACCCCTATCGGCATTTGGTTTAGCTATAATTATCATCATCATCATAGATATCCCAATTATCTGTATCATCATTAATATATATATGGTCACAATGACTATTATGTTTTATCTTACCATGACCATTATCATTTGTTTCATCTAATTATTGATTTACTGTCTCATTAGTTATTAGCGGTCCCACAGCCTGCCGACCCCCTTTATTAGGGGCTGTGTCGGCGGGGGCGGCAGAGATGGCGTGCACACAGAGTGACCACCCGAGGCTTAACCTCAGGCGTGCTTTCCGGGTAGGCGCTTGGAACATCCGGTCCTTGCGGCAGGATGAGCGGTTACATCTGCTATCACGGGAATTGAGGCGACTGGGAGTTGAGGTGGCTGCCCTCTCAGAGGTGAGATAACCTGGTAGCGGCACGATCAGTGTGGGTGGTTACACCTACTACTGGTTGGGCCGCAGCGATGGTCACCACCTCTAGGGTGTAGCCATAGCCATCTCCAGCCGACTTCAGCCCTCGGCTGAGGTGACACCGGTTGATGAGCGTATTATGGCATTGAGACTGAAGCATGCTTTTGGCTTCATGTCTCTTATTGCTGTATACGCTCCTACCGATGTATGTAAAATTGATTGAAAGGGCGTTCTATGCCAAACTCGCATCTGTGGCAGACAATTGCCCCCGGCGAGATATTCGCATTGTTCTGGGCGACTTCAGTGCGGTATCTGGCTGTGATCGAGCTGGTACGAGATGTCTGTCGGCCCCATGGCTCAGGAGCTGATCCCAGCAGCGAGAAAAAGCCTCCTTTTCCGGGACTTTGCTAGGTCCCAGAAAATGAGGATCTCTGGCTCCTGGTACCAGCGCTCCAACCTGCATCGCTGGACTTGGTACAGCGATCCGGGTACAGTGTGCCAAGGAGATCGACACATTCTTGTTAGCACGCGATGGAGGATCCTCCAGAACTACAGGGTTTACCGGAGTGCCGAGTTCTGGGGCACCGACCATAGGCTGGTTGTGGCTACCCTGCGGGTCCACTTCAAAACTCCCCGTCCCTCCAGTGGCCACCCAAAGGTGTTCCACCTGGACAGACTAAGGGAGGGGGAGTGTGCCCGTGGGTTCACCATGGCAGTCTCTGACCGATTCACAGAACTCAACAACCTGACAGACCCAGTTGCTCTGTGGGAACTCTTCAAGCGCGTAAACTCAAAGCAGCTCAGGAGTCCATTGGCTTACGCCCGAGGGCACGGCAGAATTCCATCTCCCTGGAGACATTAGAGGCCACTGAAGCGTGTCGCAAGGCTCGGCTGAATGAGAATCAAGTCTTGCGTCGTTCCATGGTGCGTAGGGCTCGGACACTGCTGAGAAGGGACAAGGAACAGTTCATCAGGAATCTTGCTGAGGAGGTCGAAGGCCATTTCTTGGTAAATGACCTTCGCCCTGCCTACCAAGCCCTGAGAAAGCTGAACTCTAAGCCCCTCCTCACAGATGACTGCAGTCCGATCAGCGGATGGACGGATCATCTCAGATCATGTTGGGGTTCGTGAATGTTGGGCTGAGTATTTTGAACAGTTGTACCAGGTAGACCCTCCAACAGTTAGCTTGGATGCAAGTGATGTCTCAGTGCCTGTGCCGGACCCACCCATCAGCGAGGAACCTCTTACCCTAACAGAGGTTAGGATGGCGATTTTCAAGCTGAAGAGTGGGAAAGCTGCAGGCATATGCGATATCCCTGCTGAACAGCTAAAGGCTGGGGGTGAACCTATGGCTCGGGGCCTGCATACAGTCCTGACTGCCATCTGGCAGTCTGGTACCATTCCCCCTGACCTGCTGAAAGGGCATGGTCATCCCTCTCTGGAAAGGGAAAGGGGATCGTTGGGACTGTAGCAACTACCGTGGCATTACACTGCTCAGCATACCAGGCAAGGTTCTCGCCCACATTCTTCTGAAATGGATCCGCAACCACCTATGAGGCATCAGAGGACCGGAGCAGTCTGGATTACTCCTGGCAAGTCCACAATAGACTGTATACTAGCGCTTCGAGTAATTGTGGAACGCCGTCGTGAGTTTGGTCGTGGGTTGCTTGCAGCCTACATCGACCTCAAGAAGGCGTTTGACTCGGTGCATCGGGAATCGTTATGGGAGATCCTGAGGCTCAGGGGAATTCCGACACAGATTATTGGCCTGATAGCAAGCCTCTATACTGGTACTGTAAAGTGTGGTGGGGGTATGTCGAACTTCTTCCCTGTTAATTCAAGGGTGAGGCAAGGCTGCGTCCTTGCACCAACACTTTTCAACACCTGTATGGACTGGATAATGGGCAGAGCTACTAGCCAAAGTCAGTGTGGAGCAACAATAGGCAATAAGGTCTCAGACCTTGACTTTGCCGACGATGTTGCCATCCTATCCGAGACCCTGGAGTCACTTGTGGTGGCTCTTGATGCATTTAGCAATGAGACAAAGCCCCTAGGCCTAGAGGTCTCCTGGACCAAGACCAAGATTCAGGACTTTGGGGGCCTGATAGGGGAACCCGTTCAGTCGGTCCGTGCTTGCGGCGAGGACGTTCAAGTTACAGAAAGTTTTACATACCTTGGTAGCGTAGTCCATATCTCTGGGTTATCAGACCAGGAAGTCAGTAGAGAGCGTTAGATGTCGGTACCTATGCAGAAGGACCAAGCTGCGTGTCTTCAAGGCCTTGATACTGCCAGTTTTGCTCTATGGAAGGAAACCTGGACGCTATCCAGTGTCTTGGAGTCTCGCCTTGATGCCTTTTGTTGTAACAGTCCCTTCGCCGGATCATGGGGTACAGTTGACAGGACTGCGTGTCCAACCGCCGGTTACACCGTGAGACTGGTATGGGACCTGTTACTAGCATAATCCGGGATCGCCAACTCAGGCTATATGGCCACCTAGCTCGTCTCCCTGTGGACAACCCTGCCCACCAGGTTGTCTCTCTGCGAGACAACCCTGGGTGGAGGAGACCTGTGGGACGACCCAGATCATGGCTTGGGAAGCTCGACGAGACCTGTCACGAGGAATTAGAGATGGGCCGTGGGCTTGCCTGGAGACTCGCCTCGAGGGATCCTCGTGGCTGGAAGCGAAGGGTGGATGCGGCCATGTGCCCCCGTCGGCGTTAGCCCCTTGATGATGATGATTAGTAGTAGGGTTACAATCATAACCAGTATTATCAACATCACTTCTATTCAATTTTCATTCAAATTATCATCAATATTAGAACCAGTATCATAAAAGTGATCATTATGACTTTTAGGATTATAGTAGCATCATTATTGTCATTACCATAACAATAATGCTTTTGAAAGCAACAATTATCACATGTTTAAAGGACTAATTAATGATAGTGATAATGATAAAATTACTAGGAACAATTATACAAATACAATTATAAATGCTGATAATACCAACAAAAGTACAGACATAGTAACAGGAAGAAGTTATACGAAAGCACTCAAGATTCAATAATAATCAGAATTTCTGTTTATTATCATCTATATTATTTAACTTTTCCTACTTACAGTAACGATGTGCAAGTGTACATAGATTTATTTATTCATTATCTTATACTTTACTTGTATACCCTGCATTCTTTAGAGTTGCATAAATCAAAAATCAGGAAGAAGCTTACGACAGGTGCTTAAAAGTTGGGAGTTCAAATTGCCAAGTGATGATTAATGCATTGATGACTGAAATATCATTGTAATGAAGTGTGATGCAAAAACAAGATACATTATATTAATATTTATTAATATAATAAATATTATATTAATAAAACTGGTTAATGTTAAATAAACATATGCCAACGATCATACCACGTTGAAAGCACCGCTTCTCGTCCGATCAGCGAAGTTAAGCAACGTTGGGTCTGGTCAGTACTTGGATGGGTGACCGCCTGGGAACACTAAATGCTGTTGGCATTTTATTATATACACTGAATATTGCTACGCCAGTGGGTCTTTGTCTCTGTGCGAATCATGTGTTAACATGATAAGGATGACCTGGGCATGTGTTAACATAAAGGGACCTGGGCAAACATGACGCAGCTGGCTGTGAGCGGAGGAACAAGCCAAGAGGGAGACGCGGTTGGGTGCTGCTCCTGTGAAGACCTCGAGTGTGCCTTTGTGACCTGATATAAACTTTGTGTTGCCCTGTTATAAGCTGTATCGTGCAGTGTGGCATGCTGGTTCCCCCCTGTATTGTGCCTATACAAAAGTGTACAGGTAAATAACTTGTGTAAATAAAGGAAAGACTGTAACTTTGTGTTTATTTCGTGCCCTGCCTCGCCACTTGGCGTTTCCCCTCCTGGTGTTCTGGGACGCTGTGGTGCTCGGTGCCTCTTGCTGTTCAGTGTTCACGACCCTGTGGATAACACGCCGTCTGCCTAGCCTGCCTTGTGTTGGTGGCAGAGAGACGAGGCGGTCGGCGTAACAATATGTTAAGTATTTCATGATTATTTGTAGCATCTCTTCTTACATTTATGTGAACAAATCAATTGATATTATACTTCAGTCCATAGGAATTAGAGTAAAAGTCATCACTCTCGGAGAGAAGAATACAAAGAAAACGAACAGGAGAACTCATAGATGTAAATAAAGCAAGTGCAACTCTGCATTCTAAGCATTTTATTAAGTTTCTGATACTGAACAGATTTTGGCGGCAGATTTAGAAAGAAAAATGATTGAAGCTGTAATAATAAGGATATTAATTGTGTTAGTAATAATCATATCCGTAATGGTATCTACAAAATAACAATAAGTATAAAATGGTTGTAGTAAAGATAATAGTCTAATGAAAAAAAATCATGATTAAGTTTCACTATATATTTATCATTTAATGAAAAAAAATCATGAATTTTCGGTTTATTTATTTCCATAACTGCCGCGAAATCTATTAGTATTTAGAATGCAGTATTGGGTTTCATTTCCTTACTCGTACGATTTATCCTATCCGTTTTCTGCCTATTCTTTTTCCTCTTTCCGACAGCGATGACTTTTATTTTATTTCTTATTGACTGAAGCATAATTTCCATTCAATTTCTTACAGATATAAGAGGAGCTGCAATAGTTTGTATATAAATGCTTAGCATATTTAGTATACATAATAAAATGCCAACAGCATCTGGTGTTCCCAGGCGGCCATCCATCCAAGTACTCACCAGACACAACGTCGCTTAACTTCGCTGATCGTACGAGAAGTGGTGCTTTCAACGTGGTATGATCGTTGGCGTATGTGTCAAAAGCATCCCAATATATGCGTGACATAAAATGAAGTTTATCTACACTGATATTTTCTCTCTTTTGTTGGAAATTTTTTTTTATCTGCCATGCAGTAACACATGATCACTCATGCAAGTAAATCTAATTAAGGGTCACTATTCATTTATGCAAACTAGAACATGCGATATTTATTTATGCCGATTCTCATTTCCGTAAATAAATCTCTGTCATGTTACTGCTATACGCGTGGGAGAGAACCGACGAAAAGCATGACTGTGTTAATGACAGTAATTATCATAAGTTAATAATAATGATGATGAGAATAATAAGGAAAATGCGAATAATAATCATAATGAAACAAATACAAAAAATGATAATAACAACAACAATAGCGGAAAAAATGTTTTATGAAAGCACTCAAGGTTTAAGATTCAATAATAATCGGTATTTATTATGGTTAACTATATCATTTATGTGTGCAAGAGATGCAGTATAATGAGTACACTTTGAAAACTATATGAAATGTAATATTACTCAATTTCTTATCATTACTTGTACACCTTATATTCTTTACAAAGTTGCACAGCTCGATAATGAGTAAAAGGGGTGACAATAGAGTTAGAATTGCCAATATTCCCGATAGTGGTCGATTGTGATTGATGTTTACATTATGGAAAAGATCTTCATGTTATGACTGGAATGTCATGGTCATGAAGTTTGATGCAAAACTAAAATATACGTTATATTAGAATGTATAAAAATGACGAGTAGTGAGACAAAAGTGGCTAACGTTTCTCTGTCCTTTGCCAACGATCATACCACGTTGAAAGCACCGCTTCTCGTCCGATCAGCGAAGTTAAGCAACGTTGGGTCTGGTCAGTACTTGGATGGGTGACCGCCTGGGAACACCAGATGCTGTTAGCATTTTATTATATATGCTAAATATGTCTTTCATATTTAGTTGTCAGTGGTGTGTCTTCACTGTATTCTTCGACTTACCGCTTAATAGAAGTACATACTATATTATTTGAGAATTCTTGGGCTACTTTTTGATAGTAGTCTCAATTGGAAAGACCACATTGGTCAGTTAAAAAATAAATGTCAAAGAGCACTGAATTTATTAAAGTGCATTTCTGCTAATAAATGGGGAGCTGATAGACAGTCTTTGCTAATGGTATACAAAGCCCTAATTAGGTATAAAGTAGATTATGGGTCAATCGTGTATGGTTCGGCATCAAGAACAAGTTTGAAAGGTTTGGATGCTGTGCAGAATACCTGTTTGCGTGTGTGTCTTGGAGCCCTGAAGTGCACTCGGATCGAGCGTCTTCAGGTGGAGTCAGGAGTACCTCCCCTCCGAATCTGACGCGGCCACTTAGCCCTGAGCTATGCCGCAAAGGTGGCTCGAGACCCAACCCATCCTAATGGCAATAGTGGCATTAGGCCCTTTGCCACCAGACTCCACGACCTCGTCGAGAAAGTCGGTATAGATCTCTCTACCATCGATACCCTGGTTCAGTCAAATATAGCGCCATGGGAAACCCACATTTTTTCTATCATGGAAGCCTGGCTTCCATCAGCCAAGGTCATGGCGCCGGAAGTGGAGGTACGCGAGAGGTTCAGAGAGATCCTTATTAAACATCTCCCTTTTTTTTCATATATATACCGACGGCTTCGAGACATAAGAGTGTGGGTGCGGGTGTATGGTCGACTGAAAGTGAACTAAAGTTCAGACTGCCGAATCATACATCGATCTTTCTTGCTGAACTTTTTGCCATTGATTTTGCACTATCGACGACCCACGATAGAATAGTTGTTTTTTCATATTCATTAAGTTCACTTAAAGCTATTAAATCCTTAGAAACCACTAAAAATGAACTACTGGGTAATATCATTCGTAAGTTACATGGTGCCAACAAATCAATCAAGCTAATATGGGTACCAGGCCACTCTGGCATCCATGGCAATGAACAGGCTGAGAAACTAGACGGGTCAACTGGCGATCTGGACACTACCATAGTTCGTACAGATCTCAGGTGTTTTATGTTTCTTATAAATGCAAAAATACATCTGTGGCAAAGCCTCCAACTCACACACAAAATAAAACAAAAAAATAGAACTGTGGGACACAACCCACAGGAAGGAGAGAAGGGAGGTGGTGGTGTTGGCCCGCCTTAGGGTCAACAGTACAAGACTTACCCACCTCACTCCCTATATTGAAAAAACATTTCCTCCACAATGCCCGCAGTGCACAACCACCCTTAACATAAACCATATCCTCACAATATGCCCAAATTACAACCACAATATACAACTAAAAAATTACTTAAGAATAAAAAACATAGATTTCACATCAAATTTATTGTCAAATGAAAAAATAAGTAAAGTAATAACTTTTCTAAGGGAGACAAAACTTTATGACCTTATATAGATTGATAGAATAAATAGGATCCATTGGCTTAACAACCTTGGCCGCATGCCGTTGGCTGATAGCCAAAAATCCAACAAAGAAAGAAGAAAGTATACTTAACTCTGGTTTCCCTTCAAAACGCATAAATCTTTCGCCTTTTACTAAAGATTTCCGTGGGGGGGAACAACTCAATGAGTCTTACTCTTTTTCTATAGCCCACTTCGGTGGGTTCATTAAAATTATATGCTAAGACTATACATTTGATATATTGTATATAGTTCAAGTGGATTCAGTTCTGTAATAAAATTGTTCGAATACCCATTCAATTTCAGCTACACCCTAAGAATTCATATCCATCCAATCTCATCTAAAACCCACACCTTGAAATTTTAGGAAGTGTTAACATTATAGTTCTAAGGGTAAAATACATAAATATATTCTTGAACAATGAGTTACGCCTCAAATTAATATACAAAATTAAGCAGCTACTGATCAATAACATTTACATAAAAACTTTTTTTTTCAAACGTTTTCTTATATATTAGTGATAGTTATATTAAATAAAATAATAATAATAATAAAAAATAGTTGTCCATGTCTTCGATATTGTATTTTTTTCTGCAACTGGCCATCTGGATATCTAATATAGGATTACAAGATCTATATGTCCAGTATGTTACAGAATAATTTACGAGAATAAATAAGAGCCACAAGACAGTTTTCTTCTATTGGGTTGATTTATCATATATATCTACTGGGATATATCAAACCATAAGCATTTAAGAGATGCTACGCCATTTAAGAATCTTTCTCTCGGCAACACTTACGAGAGGTAGTTCTTTTGTAATACTTTTGTATGACGATATGTAAAATGGGGATACCGGATATTTGTATAACGATGTGTAAAATAGGGGGATAGCGCGAACGCAGTCCCCCACTAACAAAAATTGCGCACTCGAGTTAACCACATTTGGGTTAATCGCAGGGGTCAGCGCCACCGGAGTGCAATGGTGAGCCTCGCCCTGGGAGAACCGCCTTCGTGATCACGGTATCTCCTGTGCCAGGTAAGTATGCTAAAACAGCCCACCCGCCGACCCACCATCGCTCACACTCAGAACCTCACACAATCTACAACACTTTATACAAATACCAAATATGCCTTTACTTTTCTCAAGAAACTCTTAGTGAAACACACTTACAATTATATTTCAAAACTATGTTAAAAAGCAAAAACGTTCACCTGCAAGACATTAAATGTGAAACTATCCATTACATATCATACGGTTAATAAGAAGCTTTTCGCGCAATTAATTCTGTCATTCTATACGACTTTTAGCATGTTCGCGATTTTTTTTTTTTTTTTTTTTTTTTTTTTTTTTTTTTTTTTTTTTTTTTTTTTTTTTTTTTTTGTGGTGGAGGGCAAGTGTTCGAATCATACAGATGTGTGTGTACACATACAATTACACCCACTATCCATCCATAAATACATATGGATATAACATGTCCGCATAAATGTAATATTCAGACGATTTTAAATGTACACGTCGGGTATATACCATTCAGATAAGGTAAATAGTCTAATTATTTTTAAGATAATTTACTCTTACCGATTTTTGAAAATGGGGAAATGCTCAGGGCTTGCTCCAACTTAGCCGCGATCCCCCCGTCCACTCACTCCAGGGAAATATCATTCCAATATATTAGTCAATTATTAACATAAGATAATACAGTACCTCCAACTGATCCATTATTCCACTTCCCAAAGTGTATTTACATCACACTCTTTTTTGGGAATTACATTAATATTACATTATGATGTCTGTTATTTTCTGTGTCAAAAAAATATTAACAAATGTCAATAACTGGGTCGACTTAGTACACATATGTCCGGGAAGTTAATCTACTTATAATATCAATATTATAAAAATAATTAATTTTATGGTACAACTCATTGCACAGGATAAGTGTATGCAATAATATTACTATCATATCACCTACTTAGGGTGTCTGTAATGAATAATAATATTTTTTCTACTCATGTACACACCATTGACTCCTCTACAGTGTATATCAAGTGAAGATAGAACGTCATATTTGTACATTTTGTACAGAAATGTGCGAATAATAGGGCTTGAACCCACTCTGCCCACAGAACACACTAGAATCCACTTATCTACAACACTTTCACAACGAAAATTTTCTTTCATTTGTTCATTCTCCTTAGATGAAGATATGAACTAAATTGTTCAATGTGTGTTAATGCATTCTCAATGTTTGATAGTAGGCTACTCTCTAACGAGGCTGTGGTATTAATAATAAGGCTTCCACAAAAGTGTGGACTCTGGTGCTTCCTCGTTTGTCGGTATACGGTGAAGTATGCAATTCATCTATATGCCTAATGTAAACATTATTCTGTTGGCGTCTTATACACCAACTTGACCCCCCCCACTCTTTTAAAAACACGAAAGAAAACAACCGTGAGTGCGATTATTAAACGGATTTCTGAGACTGAGATTTCATCGGGTGGATCGGAGGTATTGCACCTACCGCAAGTGGTATAGCTCTACAGTATCTGTCTCTGGGAGGATATTAACTTAATTTATAAAAACCGTTGATACTCGCATAACAAATAACGTTTAGTATCACCTTAAACTCGGATGTGTGACAGAACCTTCCCACTCCATGAGATACATCTAAGCCTCCTACATCAATTTCAAGTGCATAAGTGAATAATGCGGTCTGATTTTTATATAGAAGTTGAAAATACCCTCCATTACGGTAACTCAAACATACTATTTGGCGATATTACTTCAAGAGAACAAACCACTAGATCCATCGATCCTCTTAAACACATCAGTGCCAAGCTTGAGATGATATGAATTGTTACATGCATTGTTTAACATTGACCATTTTGACAATTTTACGATTTATACTCCCTTTGTCCTGGATTACAGCTAGTTAGTATTCCGTTTTTAAGACGAAATTTCTTTTAATGTATCGTAGTCTATCTGTTTTACACCTTATTCATGGGGCTACTTCAAGGACGCATGGTGACATAAACGAGATTCGGTGTGTCGTTGTTAAGCACGATTCCTGTATTTCATCCAGACTTTCGCGTCCTGGCTGGCTACCAAGTCACACATTTACATGAAGTATAAGGGGTTACAGAACTAAAGAGAGGTATTAATAACTTCATATTAATACAACATAACATTTGGTAGCGGAAATGTACATTGACTGTATAATGGCATCAATAGTACACCAAGCAAACTGCTGCTATTGCCGGGACTGCTTGGTGTGTGTAATACGTACCGGCAAAAAAAAAAAAATGACATTCATGGATATTTGTCCTAGACATTTGAATCATGAAATATTTACGTTAATCTGATAAGCCCAGATCTCAATCTTACAGGTACTCTTTGGATTGTGGAAATCCACAAAGCAAAACTTACACCTTTATTAATATGATGTAATGTTTTCCCCTTGTCAGGAGTTCGTCAACAGTTCTTAGCCTCTTCATGTGGACGACGTTCAACCACTCCGGCCCTGTGTGATCCTTCTGCCTCTCAACACCTCGGTAAACCGATTCAGAACGGTGTCATCAAATCCTCTCAGCACAACACTTGAGGCTGCTTCCTCCCCGCGTCGAAAGGATTACCTACAGTCCTCATCGTGGTTGAAAACATATCTCGCGAGAATCTCGGCGACGATAAAACCCGGGCCGATCGGCACTATAAGAAGTGATCCTTATCATATGTATGGATCATACTTTCCACATTCCTACATTCACTCACAAACTACATTTTACTGAGCTCTTTCTTCTAATACAACGGCTTCTCACCTTTTTGTATGCGCGATATATGTATAATGTATATGTGACTGTAACCTCTCTTGTGCCCATTTAAAATATGTTACATAATCTAACACCTATTTGATCTAAATGGGTTACAACTAAAATATAGAGGTGGGAACCTTAATCGCTATATACTATAACAATAGTTTAAAACAAAAGCATACATTCAAATCACGTGGGCACGAGTGACTAAAACTAAACTTCATCGTTGTCTATTCCACTGCATCTCCGAATGATGTACAGGCTGCACATTTTCTAGGGCCTACAAGAGAATCTAATACTGCGGAATAAAAACGTTCATGTAGCTTTAAAACCGTTATTTCCATGGGTTGATGATTCTTAAGAGGAAATAATATTCCTCCTCATGAAGCAATGTGTTCAATTTCATTTGTTAAGAGTTCTGTGTGTTCAGTGACTACTTGCTTATATATTTGTTTAACGTAAATATCCATAACTACATTTACTTTTATGGCGTGCTAATCCGATTAAATACTTAGATAACAATCGTTTTCCACAACGGGGCGGGGTCTAAGCTTCGCATATCGGACATTATAATAATGGTTAATTTCATGATATCTTTTCTTGCCCTCTCTCTCTCATCTACACTCCTCAATCTCCTTTGTTTGGTCAATTCGCTTACCATACATTCCTACTCTGGTTTCCTTCAAAACGCATAATCTTTCGCGCCTTTTACTAAAGAATTTCCGTGGAGGGAACAACTCAATGAGTCCTTACTCAATTTTTTTGCTATAGCCCACTCGTGGTCAAACTCACCGTATAACATAAATATATAATTACTCTAAAATATTCTTGTTGTAAGGATATGTCTGCATATTATTCCATTATTTTTTGTGTCCTATACCATAGATTGTCACCCTTTCATCCTCGGCTAAAAAGTAATTGCTTTTTCCATTGATAAAAAAAAAAAAAAAAGTGTGCGTGTGTGTGTTGCGCGAACGGCGTGTATGTGTGTGTGCGTGCCATTGCGTTATGCGCATGCGTGTGCGTGGTGTGTGTGTATAGACAATAACACGTAGTGTTCTACATACTATATAATTTACATTTCTTATCGGGATTCTGAGATAACTCTCACAATTATATATATATATATTGTGGTGTGGAATTTATATTTTATCATCAAATATATGATATGATAGATATTTTCTGATTTGTACAACTCCAAAGGTTTCGAATATTCGATAGATAATTTCAGAATACACATCAATACATTTATTACATGTTGCATAATAATTTTTCCAGTTATAAATACGTATAGTCAGGCAAGTTTCCTTCTTATGGGTATTTAAATGAATCACTGGGATATATCAAACTAAAAATATTGAAGAGATGCTACACCATTTAAGAATCTTCACCTCAGTAAGTTGTACAGGTGGTCTACGAGGAATTACTTTCGCATAAACGTGCAATAAGGGGTTTCGCGAACGCAGTCCCCCACTAAAAAAAAATTGCGCACTGAGTTACCCTTTGGGTTTTAACGCAGGGGGCAGGCCCCGGAGGCAAAGGTGAGCCTCGCCCTGGGAAACCCCCTTCGTACCGGATCTCCTGGCCGGGAATAGCTAAAACAAATCACCCCGGGCCCACGCTCAACTTACTGAGAACCACGCGCTCTGTAACACCAAAAAATATCAAAATTGGGCTTTCTTTTCGAAGTTCTACTAGTGAACTCATTATGGGTTTTATTTCTAAATGTCTTTGGAACAAAGCTCATTATAAAATATCCTTATCATTCCCCAAATTTAAATAAAAGAAGCTTTTTCCCACGTACTTCGGTTTTTCTACTTTATCATCCTGTGACATTTTATGGCAATTTTTTAAATTTCTATATATATGAAAAAACCCCCCAAAGCACTCACAATTTCATCTAACCTTCATAAAACTTAAATACAGGGATACACATGTACGAAAATATTCGAAAAGTTAATATTTAAATTATTTAAAAGCCACAGGGATAGCATTTTTTTAAAACTTGCTTTTATTACGTTAGACTAATATCAAAATCGCAATACTCCTCTCTCTTATATATATATATATTATATTAATATATATATTAATATTGTAATAATGTTGTATATATATATATATATATATATTATTATATTATATATAATAATATATAGGAAAAAATAAAGAAAAAATTGTTCTTTTCGGGTATATTGAGTAAACATTCATGATGTTTATATTATGCAATTTATCTATAAAATATATATATGCACGAAATTTTTTTGTAATGCAAATACAGAATATTACGAAAGTGTTTGTGTGGTGCGTGTTAGTGTATGCGCGTACATTTTTACATGTACTATGCTGGATGCTTTTGAGGGGTTTCGTGAAAATGGACGTGTTCAGCGTGGCGGGCAAAAATGGCAAATTTTA
>NW_023657352.1:0-28253 GCF_015228065.2 Penaeus monodon | reverse complement strand
TTTTGCCGCTTTTCGACTTTTGGGGTTTTTTTTTTTTCTTTTCCCTTTTTTTTTTTTTTAAATTTTATAATGAACACAAATCCTGTAATTATCCTCATTATTATCATGATTACCCAATATCATTATCGTTTTTATATCATTATCATCATTATCATCATTATCGCAATTATTATCATCATTATTGGCAATTATTATAATTATTATTGCAATTATTGCAGTTAAATTTAAAATTTTTTTTACAAATACTAATAAACAACTACAATAAAAATTTAGTAATAACAATAATAATAACAAAATTTTCGACTTTTGGGATTTTTTTCTTTACCTTTTTTATCATTATGGACACAATTTCCTGCTATTATCATCATTATCATCATGATTATCATCATTATTATCGTTTATCATCATTATTATCATTATCATTTTTTAATATATATATATATATTCATCTTTCTTTTCTCTCTTTCTTTTTTCTGTCTTTTTTTTTTTTCTTTTCCTCCATCTTTCTACCGCTACCTCCTTCTCTCTCTGTTTCCCACTGCTCTTTGTTTCTCTCTCCCCCTCTCCCCTTCATCTTAGACTTTTCGCTTGCTCCTTTTTTGGACCTCTCTCTGACTCCCTCTTGTCTTCCTCACTCTCTCTCTCTCCCTCTCGTTCCTTGCTATCCCTCTCTGCCTTTTTTTTTTGTTAGGTTAGGTAAGATAAGGATAAAGTGGGTGAGTTTATTGGGTTAGGTTTAAATTAGTTACGTTTAAATTAGGTTAAATTTTAGAATCATAAGGGTAGTTTTTAAGTTAGAAACATTGTGCTATGTTAGTTTCTTCTTCTTCTCAGGGGCCCTGTCCACAAGGACTTTTGGCGATCATGGATTCCACCTCTTTCTGTCTTTTGTGGTCTTCAAAATTTCTCGTTCCTTTTTATCTCGTCCATCTGCTTATGCTTGCTGTGTAGGTTAGTCTTTGTTCTGCCCCTGCTTCGTTTTCCATCGATCTTGCCTTTCATGCTAAGATGTTCTAGCTCTTCCTTTTGCATTACGTGTCCCAAAAATTCCAACTGTCTTTTTCGGATGTTCTTCAGAAGAAAAAAGCTTTTTCCCTGCTCTCTTCCCGCACTTCCTGGTTGACATTTTATCTGTCCAAGATATTCTCAACATTCTCCTGAGGAAAAAAATATCTCTGCCGATTCAATTCGTTTTTTCTCCATTATCCGTGAAATAGTCCAGGCATTCGCTACCATACGTGAGGATGAAAAACACATAACAGTTCAGCATTTCTGATTTTGTTGACATAGAGATTTTTTGTTTTTTTTTTTCATTATTTTGCCCAGTTTTTCAAATGCAGCTTTTGCCATTCCAATTCGTCTTCTAATTTCTTGATCAATTATTTGCCATCTTCCTTTTTATCATGCTGCCAAGATAGTTGAATTTCTATACTTGTTTTATCAAGATGTCACCAATCCGAAATCTTACACTGTTTTTAACAACTTTTGTTTGCTGATTAAACATTCATTCTGTCTATCTACAGTTTATGGTAAACCCCCTTCTTTCGCTGGCTTCAACTACTTTGTTCTAGTATCTCTTGCAGATTCTCTTCTGACTCTGCAATCAACACCGTATCGTCGGCATATCTCAAGTTGTTTAAGTTGTGGGGCCCCCGATAAAAAAACCTGGTAATGTTGATATTTTCAGAAGGATAATCTCCCTTTTAAAGGGTTAAAGAGTTTCTGGGTTTAAAAACACACATCCCTGTCGAACGCCTTTCTAATGTTGGGGTAATGAAACTCGCATGCATGCCGATTGTTCCCAGTTAGAGGTTACGCAGAACTTTAAATCCTTTCCATCCAGATCTAAACTTCATAGCATATTGAAAAGCTCTTCCATGTTGCACTTTATCAAAAGTCTTTGTATAATCAAATAAAGCACACGTATAAATTTCTTTAAAATCTCGATAGCTATTCTGATAGTATTCTCAGTACGAGATCGCAAATTTATTGTGCCAAGCACTTTTACGAACCCAAAATGTTCTTTTTCCTATCTCAAAGGTTTTATCTTACTTCTTGCTCTCATCATCAGAATTTGGGGGTAGAATTTTTATCACATGGCTCATTAGGCTAATCGTTCTGTGTAATTCACATTCAATTACGCCAGTTTTCTTGGGAGGCTATGAAAATAGATTTGCTGAGAATTTCTGGGATTTGTCCGCTGTCAAAATACCTCGTTCAAAACTTCGGTAAGCTTTGGTATAGAGAAGGTAATGATTTTTAATGATTATAAAATCATTTATTATTGTTTTTATTATTGTTATTACTATTATTTTTGTTGTTGTTATTAGTATAGTTGCAAAAAAATACATTATAACTACAATAATTGGGAATAAATAGTGATAATAATTGCAATAATGATGATAATAATTGCAAATAATGATGATAATGGTGATAATATTGATGATAATGATGATGGATAACGATAATAATCATGAAAATCATGATAATAATGATGATAAATAAAAGGTAAAAAAATTTTTTTTCCAAAAAGTCGAAAAAAGCGGCAAAATCTAACGAAATATATTATTTTCAGATTATACTCCAAAATTAGTTATAAGGATTTCTGTGATAATTTTGCCAATTATTAGGGTAATAATGATTTTAAATTTGCAATAATGATGATAAAAATTTGGGAAAATAATAATGATGATAATTGCAATAATGATGATAATAATTGAAATAATGATGATAATCATGGATGAGGGATGATAATAAATGATGTAATCATGATGAAAAGGATAATAATAATGATGATCATGATGAAAATGATAATAATGATGATAATCATGATGAAAATGAAAAATGATGGACAATCATGATGATAATCATGATATAAAGGAATTGTACATATATGATAAATAAATGGTAAAAGAAAAAAAAAATCCTAAAAAGCGGCAAAATCTAGCAAATATAGCCTATTGACAGTATAATCTAAAATGATGTTTTTTCGATTTCTATAAGGGATTTCGAAATTTATTAGGTTGATAAGATAATAGTCACCAGAAATTGAAATTAATCATGACAATAATGATGATAACCAGTGAGAATAAAGAGAATTTTTGATAATATTTGTGATGATGATGATGATGATGATGATGATGATAAATGATGATGTTTGATGATGAGGGATGATGATTATTACTATTATTATTATTATCATTTTTTATTATCATTATTTTTTCTTTATGTTACTTTTATAATTTTATTTTTTAGTATTTTTCAAAATATTTATTAACTATAATAAAAAAATGATAATAAAAAAAATAGTCGTTATAATTTTGTTATTAATATTATTAGGGGATTTTTTATCATTTTTATTATTTTTATGTAGTATAATTGAAAAAAATAATTATTATAACATAATAATTACAGTAATAACGATATTAATGAAAATTATATAAGTAATGTTTATAAAAAAGTTATTTTGCTATTATATGTTTTACTATTTTGGTTGTTGTTATTAATAGTTGCAAAAAAAATTAAACGCAATAATTGCAAAAATAATGATAATAATTGCAATAATGATTAAATGTTTGTAATAAGATGATAATAATGTGATGAGAAAAATGAGATAATATGATAAAATCATGAAATAACAGAAATTTTTTCCATATATAAAAAAAAAGGTAAAAAAAAAAAAAAACCCCCAAACCCCGGAAAGCGGCAAAATACCCCCAAAAAATGACTTTTTTTTTTTTCGATTTTCATGAGTTTTTGGTAATTTTTAGGCAATAATGATAATAATTACCAAAAATTGTATAATCAAACAAAATGATAATAAAAGGGAATTTAAAGAATTTTGATAAATTTGTGAATTCAATATTTTTAAATATTTTTAATAATGTTGTTATTTTTATTTTTATTTTTATTTTTATTATTTATTTTTTATTTTTATTAATTATCTTATTATATTATTAATTTTTTAAATATTATTATTATTATTTTTTGTTATTACTTTTATTATTATTTTTATTATATTTATTATTATTTTTATCTTTTTAATTATTACTTTTATTATTAGATTTTTCCCAAAAAAAGATATTAAAATTTAATTGTTATTTAATTTTATTTTTTTCATTAAATTTTGTAAGATATACATTAAAACTGCAAAAATTTGCAATAAAATGATAAAAATTGCAATTAGTGAAAATAAAAATTTGCAAAGTGATAATAATAATTGCAAAAAAGATGATAATTTTTCAAATAATGATGATAAATAATGCAAAAAAATGATGATAATGATGATAATAACGATGTAAGATGATAATCATGTAAAATGAGATAATAACGGGGAATATAATATTGTTGTTTGTTATTAGTATAGTTCCCAAAAAAATATACATTAAACTGCATCATTCCAATAATGGGAAATAATTTCAATAATGACGTAATGTGATGAAAATGATAATTATGGATGATAACGATAATAATGATGAAACATGATAATAAGATGATAAAAACAGGGATTGGGGCCATATTTTATAAATAAAAAAGGTAAAAAAAAAACCCCAAAGAGTCAAAAAATGCGGAAAAAACTAGCAAAATTTAAAACCTTTCAGAGATTTTAAAAATGACGTTTTTCGATTTCTTATGTTTTGGCAATTTTTAGGGGAATAATGATAAGAATTACCAGACTTGTATTTATATGACAATAAGATGATCAAAGTAAGAATTAAGAGAATGTTTTAAAACTTTTGATGATTATAATTTATTAATATATCATTTTATTTTATTTATTATTATTATTATTATATTTTTATTTTATTTATTATTATTATTATTATTTCTGCTTCTACACCCTAACCATTTTTTTTATTATCAATTATTATATTTTTTTTATTAGTTTTTAATTTCCCAAAAAATATATTTTAACTGTAATAATAACAAAATAATTTAAAAATTAAATAATGAAAAAATGTCGTTTTTTAAAATTGTTATTTTATTATTTTTATTATTATCATTATTTTTACTTTTTTCTAGTAGCATAAATTTCAAAAATAATTATTATAAAAATTTTTACAGAATAAAGATACTAATTAAAATAAGATATAAATAATGATTATAAAAAACGTTATTTATTTATTTTTATTTTTTACTATTTTTATTTTTGTTTTTTAGAGTATAACTGCAATAATTGGAAAAATTTGATAATAATTGCAATAAGATGATAATAATTGCAGTAAGATGATAATGATGATGTTTTAATAAGGGTAATGATAACGATAATAATGATGATAAACATGATAATAATGAGATAAATCTGTTTGGGTGTTTATAATTTAAGAATTTTTAGATATATAATATTAAAGATTATTTTCGGAAGTAACAAATTCAAAACATAGACACCCCCAATAGAAAAAACGATAGAGAGCTCAGGCGAGTCAATTTTTTTTGAGGATATTTAAAAAATTACGGGAAATCGTGCGCTAGTGCCGACATCCCCTTTGGGGGGAGACACGCTCATCACCATCGAAGGAACCGAAACCTCTAGCAAGAATTTTTATGCAAACGGCGATTGAAGGAATGTGTATGTCACCATCGATAAACCGCACATTTATTTTCAAATATGGAAACCCGTGAATTTGCCGTAAGGAGAGGGTCTCGCCCACACCCCCTTTAATGGGAAAGAAAGAGTTTTTAAAACCTTTGTCGGCGACTGAACATTATTTTAGGTGTTTAGTTTTTAATATGAATGAAAACATTTTTTTCAAAAACTTTTCCGAAAGCATAATGAATAAGTTTAGTATCTTAAAGTACGAAAGGGACAACGCATAGCACCGAAATGATAAAAAATGTTTCTGTGTGAAAAAAAAAAGAAATGGACCCATGGGAATGGGGCAGTTACGGGAAAATTTGCGGATTTGATGTTAAAACAAACAGCGACAAACCAGCCAAAGAAAAAAATTTGGGGGAAATGACGTATGTCATTCTGGTAGCCATTCTGTCATTTTGGTTGTCATATTGGTCATTATGGGTTGCCATATTGTCAAGTCATTCTAGTTGCATGTAATTATGATTGTCATGCAATTATGGTTGTCATATCATTCTGGGTGCCATTTCGTTATTCCGGTTGTCATGCCATTTTGTTGTTCAAATTATTGGATAATTATGGTTCCCATATTGCCATTTTGGTTTGCCACATTGTCATTCATGTCATTGTAATTCTCATCGTCATATTGTTTTTTTGGTTGCCCATATTCCCCATTCTGGTTTATGTTGCCATTCAGGTTGCCACATTGTCATTTCGGTTGTTTATATTGTTACTCTGGTGCCATATTGTCATTCTGGTATTCACTCTGTCATTTGGTTGCCATATTGATGTATTTTTCCTTTGACTCTCGCATGAAAACCATCTTGTATTAGAGAACAGTCATTTTTTATTACTGTTTTTGTTTGTATATTTGATTTCGTGTTTATTATTTTACATGACTGAATTACTAAAATTTCTCCTTTATTGATTTTTTTTTTCCGTAGAATATTTCATTTCATTATATATTTCTAGTTATTTTTGCAATCAATTCTCAAATTATTGATTTTGCTTCCCTTCCAGCTTATGTTTTAAATTATTTTAGCTTCTCAAAATTCTTCACTTTTTTTTTTTTTTTTCTTATTCTAATTTTATGGGTTTTTATGTATGTTTTTTTTCTTTACAATTAATATATATATATAATATATATATATATAATATATATATTATATATATTATTTTTTTCCGTCTATTTTTTTCTTTTATTATTCAACTTATTCTTTTCTTCTTATTATCATTATTTAATCTTATTCTTTTTATTGTTCCATTTTATTTGGATCGTTCTTCCCCTTTCGTCTTCTTTTTTTCTTTGTCTCATTCTTCCCCTTTTTGCTTCGTCTATTTGGATGGCTTCTTCCCTTCTTCTGTTTCCTCCGAGTTCCGGCTTTCGGCCCTCGAGCAGCGTCGTCTTCCAGCCAATGGGAAGGAAGACTCCTGCTGGATGATCCAATGGCGGGCCTCCTTCCTCGTCGAGCCCCATTCCTCCTCCATCTCGGGGAATGCCCTGGCGAGCCTCTATGTGGGGGTGGAGCTTAGTGCCAGTTGGAGGTGTGGCTGAGGGAAGAGAGGCGCCGAGGGGGCGGAGGCCTCCTGCTGTTGGGGGTGCGACCAGCATGAGGAGGTGGGGGGGGTCAGAGGCGCACACACACCACCACACTTACACCCCACACACAACACACATACTCATAGAAAAGAAAAGATAGAGTGATAGATAAATAGATAGGTAGATATGTATTCATACATATGTGTGTCTGTATATGTACAGTATATATATACATATAGTATATAATTATATATTATATATATATCTTTTTAATATATATATATTTTTATAATATTTTATTTATCTATCTATTTATTATTTATTTTGTGAATGTGTTCTTTTGTGTAAAAAGTATGTATATTTTCTATGGCTTTATGACAGTTAGCTAAGGGGGGCTATCTACCTATCTTCCTACCTACAATTTTATCTACTTACCTACATAATCTACCTATCTAGTTATCTACCTACCTACATACGTATCTGTCTATCTATCTACCTACCCATCTCTCTTGCTAGTCAACCTTCCTACCTGCCCATGTATCTATCTTTGTATCCACCTGCCTATATATCTTGTTAAGTTAAGTTACGTTAGGTTTTTTGTTGTATTTTTTATATTTACGTTAGGGTAGGCTGAATAGGTTTTGATTTGGTTTGGTTTTAAATTTCGTTAGGTTTTGGTTAGGTTAGGTTAGTTTTATTTAAGTTAGGTAGGTTGGTTTGGTTAGGTTAGCTGAAGTTTAGTTGGGAAGATTTTGTTATTTTATGCTAGCTTAGGTTTAGTTGGGTTAGGATACGTTAGGTTAGTTAAGGTTATATTAATTTTAGTTTGGGGTAGATTTGGTTAGGCTAGGTTAGGTTTAGTTATTTTCGGTTGTATTAGATTAGAATAGGTTTAGTTTTTTTGTCCTGTATGTTATGTTAGATTAGGTTTAATAGTTAGGTTTATCTATGTTGTGTTCTATTATATTATGTTAGTTTAGGTATAGTTAGTTCAGGTTCTTTGGATTAGGTTCCGTTCATTTAGATTCGGTTTATTTAGGTCAGAGAAGGTTTAGTTAAAATTGTGTGTGTGTTATATTAGATTGGGTTTCGGTAGGTTTTTTAGATTAATCTAATTAAGTCAGTATGGATTAGGTTAAGTTTGCTATACTAGGGTAAAGTAAGATATGGTTGGTTTTGATTAAATTAAAATTGGTTATGTTTAGTTTCGTTAGATTTGCTTTTTTAAATTCGATTTGGGGTTTTGTTAGGTTAGGTTAGGATAGATTGTTTGTACGTTAGGATATTTTACATATACTTCAGATAGCATAAAGTTAGTTTTTGGGCTAGTTTAGGTTAGGGTTTTGTTTCGATTGGTGAGATTACTTTTAGTTAGGCAAGGTTATGTTAGATTACTTAGGCTTTTTAGGTTAGGTTTAGTTTTTATAGCTTAAATAGGTTAGGTTAGGTTAAGTTAGATTACTTTAGGTTTAGTTATGTTTTAGGTTGGTTAGATTGGGATTATTAGGTTTAGGTTAGGTTAGATTAAGGTAGTTGGGTTTAGTTAGTTTTGGTAAGGTTTGATTAGTTAACTTTGGTTTAGGTAGAGTTTGGTTAGATGAGTTTTTGGTTTAGATTAGTTTAGTTTGTAAAAAATTAGGTAGGTTAAGTTAGGTTAGCTCACGTTTTAGCTAGCTTGGGTTAGGTTTAGTTAGTTTTCGTTAAGGTACTTTAGCTTATGTTTGTTTAGGTTAGTTCAGGTTCAGTTAAGTTAGGTTAGGTCTGGTTTAGTTAGGTTAGGGTTTGGGTACGTTAGCTTTGGTTAAGTTACATTTTAACCCAACGTAAGTAATGAATTTCCCTCAATTTAACCCCAACCTACCTAAACCTAATTTATACTCAAACATAACCTAAATAAACCTAATTAATTAACATAACCTAAAAAAACATAAGATAATAAAACGTAATTGATCCTAATCTAAACTAAAAGAAAACTACTTAACCAAACCAAACTAACTTACCCCAAATATTTCTAACCCAATTAAACCAACCTAACCTTACTAAAACCTAATCTAAACCTAACCTAGCTAAAAATAGCCTAATGAACCTGAACTAACATCCCAAACATACATCAACTAATCAAACTTACCCATACCAATTCCACTAAAACCAAACCAACCTATCTGGACCTAACAAAACTAACCTAACTTAAACATAAACTGAACCTAAACCTTAACCCAAATGAACCTGACTTAACGAGATTTAATACGTGTCTCGGGAGGGGAGAGATAGATAAATAGAGAAGAGAGGAGAGTGAATGAGTGAGAGTGAGACAGACAGGACCCCACACACACACATACTCACACATACACACAAGTATGTGTTTTACACACACACACACACCCCACACACACACACCACACACACACACACACATAAATATATATATATATATATATTATATATATATATATATATATATATATATATATATATATATATATATATAATAATATATAATATATATGAAGACTGAAAAGGGGGAAGAACGAAACGACTCCCCCTAAACGAGCGAACAGCCGCCTCCCCCGTGCTCAAGACGTTCTCGTCCTTTTGTCCTTGGCAGGCATTTTCGCCCGCAGAGAGACGGGCTCCTGGAGGAGGCGGTGATCGCAGGACCGGAGCTTCTCCACACGGAAGGCTGCTGTGCCCCCCGCGGGGGCATGCACCGCTGACCCAAAAACGCGCTAGCGAAAGGCCTCTGCACTCCGGTAATCCCTCGCTCCCACACCCCGGTCTTCCCCTTTTCCTTCTCTTTCTCCTTTCAATTTTTCTTGGGTCTCACTTTTCTCTTTTATCATTTCTTTTTTCTCCTTTTTTCTCTCTCCTACCCTCTTGGGTTTTCATTTTTCCGTATCGCTATTCACTCTCAGTCTCTCCCCTCTTTCCTTTTCTCTCCTCTTTCTTCTCTCTTTCCTTCTCTCTGTCTCTCTTCTTTATCGCTCTCTTTCTCTCTTCTTTATCTTTGTATTATTTTAATATATACTATTATATATATATATATATTTTTCTTTTCCCTCTTCATATTCTCTGTCTCTCTTTTATACCGTTCCCTCTGCTCTCTATATTCAAGGAAAATATCGTAAATTTGAATATGCTTGATATAGTTATCATATTATTGTGTTATCAATAACAACATCATCTTTACCATTATCATTATCACAAACCATATTATATTATTACCATCCATTACTATTATCATTATCATTGTTAATTATCATTATTATTATCTATTATCATTAATATGTTACTACTACTACTTCATTATATATATATAATTTTTATTATTTATTTTTTTTTTTCAATTGATAATATTAATATTATTAATCATTATTATTTAATATTGATATTATGAACATTAACATTATCGATATTTTTTTTAGTGTAACTATTTTCAAAAAAACAACACTTTTTTATCATTATTACATCATTATTATCAACACACATTAAAAAAAAAAAAAAAAAACATGAACGGGACACACGCACTCAAACATACACCTAGACATGTCCTCACAAAAACGCTGACTCATGCAGACCTATAGACAGTTATGTACACTAACCCTACAAAACGCATACAAAACATCCATAGATAGGTTTGTCACATGGAATCACACAGAAGAACACAGTAAGGGATGAAAATACTTACATTCACTTTTAATTCGCACACACAAAAAACCATACAGCCACACCACACTAATAGGTGTGCAGACACACATGTATTCACGGGACGCATACAACACACATACAACTTATCATTACTAACCTTTTCTACCCTTACGATTCTAACTTACCATTCTATCTAAAGGTGACCTAAAACTAAATTAACCCATACCTAAGCTAACCTAAACCTAAACCTAACCTAACAACAAAAATAATGATTCTGCCCTAATTTAAAATTGTTTGACCTTCCTCCCCATACGTTTCTAATCTAATTATGCTAACCTAAACGTAACTTAAACTAACTAGCTCTACCTAACCTAACCTAAAAACCCAACGCATCCCCTACCTAACCGAAAATAACGATTTACCCTAAACTTAACATTTTTAACCTTTCCTAACTTTACAATTTAATCTAACCATTCTAACCTAAACGTTACCTAACATAACCTAAAACGGACCTAACCTAATCTAAATCTAAACCTAACATAACTTATCTTATCTGACCATTATCTAGCTTAAACTTAAGCTACCTAACTGAACCTACCTAACTAAAATACAAATACCCTACCCGAACCTTTTCTTTTTATCTAACTTAACCTAAACCTAACCCAACCTAATCCTAACGTAAATTTAAACCTAATATTCTTTAAATGTAAACCTAACTGACATTTTAAACTAACCTATCCTTATGATTAAAACCTAAAATAACAATTCTATCTTAACCTATTCTAAACTAAACCTAACTTAACTTAATCGAACCCAGCCTAAATTTATGCTACCAAACCTAAATCTATCCTAAGCTATCCGAAACCAAAAACCTAAACCTAACCCAACCTAAAACATTACCCAACACAACCTAAATAAACCATAACCTAAACAAAACCTAACCTAACCTAAAACCTAACCAAATCTAACCTAGACAAACCTAAATCTAACCTACCTATTCTAAATGTAACTATCCTAATCTACCTAACCAAAAACCTAACCAAAACCTAAACCTAACTAAACTAACTAACCGACCCCAATCCTAATCTAACCTATTTAATCTAAATCTAAGCTAAACTAACCAAAAATAAAGATTCTAAACTTACCTAAAATAAGGATTCTAACCTAACCCTGACATTTCTAACTAACTTAATTAAAATCCGTCCTAAGCTAACATAAAAAATCCTAACCCGAACGTAACCTGGGTCTAAAATAACGACTCTAAATAAGCCAAAAACCAAACCTTATGCGCCCAGAATAGCCTAACCTATAATATATATATATATATATATATAATAAAATATATATATAATATATTTTATATTTAAATATAAAATATATATATAATATATTATATAAAATATATATATATATATATATATATATGATATATATTATATATAATATATATATATAATATATAATATATATATATATGTTGTGTGTGGTGTGTGTGGGTGGTTGTGGTGTGTGTGTGTTTTGTGTGTGAACATATATTATATATGTATATATGTATGTTTTAGGGATTTTATATTATATATATATAATATATTTTAAAATATATATTATATATATATATATATATATATACATACACACACACACAAAAATTATATATATATACATATATATTAATAAAATATTATATATATATATATATATAATATATTTATATATATAATATTATATATATATGTGTGTGTGGTCTGTCTGTGTGTGTGTATGTGTGGGTTTTTTGTTTTGGTGTATACATATATATACATACATCATATTATATAATATAAAATATATATATATATAATAAAATATATAATATATATATATATATAATGATGTAAGTATATTTTACAAATGCATATATAGATAATGTATATATATATATCTTTATATATATAATATATATATATATATATATATTTTATATATATATTTTATGATATATATAATACCTATCCATATATGTGTGTGTGTTCTGTGTGTGGGTCTGTGTGTGTGTATGGGGTGTGTGTGTGGTGTGTGTTTTACATATATATACATACATACATATATATATATATATTATATAATTATAATATATATATATATAATATTTTAATTTATATATAATACCTATATAAAATAAATTAGAATTTAAAATGTGTGTATATATATAAAATATATATATATATAAAATTATATATTATATATATATTATAATATATATACAAAATAACACACACACACACACAACACACACACACACCACACACACACATATATAATAATATATATATATATTATATATATTAAAATGTGTGTGTGTGTGGGTTTGTGTGTGTTGTGTGTGTTTTGTGTGTTTTGTTTTTGTGTGTGTGTGTGTGTGGTGTTGTGTGTGTGTGTGTGTGTGTGTTTATGCGTCCGTGTTTGTGTGTGTGTGTATGTATGTTACAACAACTATATTATATATATATATAATATATATATAATATTATATATATATATATATATAAAATATATATATTATAGCAGGTATAAAATACACACCCCCACAGAAAAAACACACACACACACACACACATAACATCCCTTTACACACACACCCCCACACAACCCCACCACACACCACAACACACCCACACACACACATATATATGTATATTATATATATATTATAAAAATCATATATTATATATATTATATATATTTTATTTATGAAAGAGGGGAATAATGCAATGCCGCATTGTTTATCGATAAATAACAACCCTCCTGACCAGGACTTGAACCTAGGTCACTCCGGGTATGAAACCGGAGGCCAGTGCTAAACCAACCAATGCCACACGACCCACTAAAAGGAGTGGGGAAAACTAGGATCTACTAGCTCCATAGACATTACCTGTCTACTCATACTTGAGTAATGACAGCGAAGTTTTTTTCGCTCACTCCCCGTGGGCACTCAGTGGAAATTGATTAGCAATTCAAATCCTAAGTCAGATGTCCTGAGGTATATTTTAAAGAAAGATGGAATAATTTGCAAATGCCGCATTGATATCGATAAATAACAACCCTCCCTGACCAGGACTTGAACTAGGTCACTCGGGTATGAAAAAACCGGAGGCCAGTGCTAAACCAAACCATGCCACACGACCCCCCTAAAAGGAGTGTGCAACTAGGATTCTTACTAGCCGCATTTATATCGATGATATCGCAAGGTAATGTTTATTATTATCATGATCATTATCGCAATTATTGCAGTTATAATATATATTTTTACAAATATACTAATAACATTCTACAATAATATAGTAATAACAATAATAATAACAATAATAACGTTTTTATAATAAATATTTATATCATTATTCAAATTAACATCGTTATTACTGTAATTATTACTTTTTTTATAGTTCCCCCTTTTTTTTTCAATTAAAAACCTCCCATTAAAAAAAATTTTAAAAAAAATTAAAAATTTTAAACCAATAAAAATTTTTAAAATAACAATTTAAAAAAACGTTTAAATTATTTTATTATCATTTTTTACTTATTTATTATTATTATTGTTATTTTTTAGTTTATAATATTTTTTTTGGGGAAATTTTTTAATAAAAAATTATTAAAAGTAATAATAAAAATAATAAAAAAATAATGATAATTTTTTAATAAATGATTTAAAAAATTAATTATTAAATAAAAAAATTTAAATTGTAATGAATAATTTAAAAATCACCAAATTTTAAACCCAAAATTCCCCTCTTTTATTTTTAAATTTTTAACATCATTTTTTCGTCATAAAATTTAAAAAGAATTCTGGTAATTTTTTATCATTATTACCCAAAAAATTCCCCCAAAAACATAAAAATTAAAGGGAAAAAAAAAACCCCCCATTTTGGAGTTTATTTTCCCCCAAAAAAGGTTTTATATTTCCCCCAAAGTTTTTGCCGCTTTTTTTTTTTCCCCATCTTTAAATCTTCCTCCTTACCCAATCATTTTTTCCCAGTTTTTTAAAAACCAAAATCTTTTGGAAATTTAAATTTACATTATTTATGGCAATTTTTGTAATTAGGGATTTTTTTTTGGCAATCATGTAAAAAAAACAACAAAAAATTAAAATTAAGTAAATAACAATAAAATAACAAGGGTTTTAACGTTTTCAAAATAACTTTTTTTTAAAACTTTTATTTTAAAATTTTTTAAACCTTTTAATCCCTTGGAAAATTATTAAATTTTTCGATAATTTTTTTTTAAAAACTTTTTATCCTACCATTTTTAAATAAATAATAAAATAAAAAAATTAAACCAAAATAAAGTTTTAAATAAAGAAATTTTAACGATTTTTTTAATTTATGATTAGTTTTTTTTTTATTATCAGAAATTAATTTGGCAAAAAAAGGGTTTTTTTTTTTAAACTGAAATTTAATTTTTGGGCAATAATAAAAAAATTAAATTATAAAATAATTCCCAAAAATAAATGTTTAAAGAAAATAATATTTGATAATGAATTTAAGGGAATAACGTTTAAATAATGATGGATAACGTTTTATAAAAAAATTTTGATGATAACAAAAAACCCCGCCTTATTATATAATAAAAAAGGGAAAAAAAAAAATTTCCCAAAAAAGCCCCCAAAAAAAAGGGAAAAATTTCTATTTAAGGCAGGGCCCCTTTTAAAAAACCCCCCTTTTTGGGGGGCCACCACCACCGGGCCCCGAGGTTTAATGGGGCCCCCTTTAAAAAAGAACCCGGATTTCCGTGAGCGGGGGCGGGGACAGGGGGCCCCCCCAGCTGGCGCAGGATTTTTGGGGGCCCCGCGGGGAAAGGGGGGGAATCTTTACCCTGCCCCCCTGGGGAAAAAAGATTGGGTGGGGTCCCCTGGCCCCGTTTTATTTTGGGGTTTTAAACCTTTTGCAGACCAGAAAGCCTGAAAACCCTTTTACCCCCCAAAGCGGGCCCAACCCCCCCTTGGGGGACCTGCAGGGGGGGCCCCCTGGGCCGGGGCCCCTTGGGGTTTCAAAAACCCCTTTTCCCTAAAAGGAAAACCAGGGGGCCCCCTGGGGCCCACCTTCCCCGCCCCCCCCAGGGGGGGAAAAAACCCCCCCGGGGGGCCCCGGAAAAAGGTTTCAAAAGTGGAAAAACGATAGCACTGGGAAAGGTTTTGGAGCCCAACCCAATTTTCCCCAACCCCCGGGGGTTTTGGGGCCTTTTCCCGGTTTAAGGAAAAAGGGGAACAGCCCGTGGGCCCGGTTTTTTTGGAAAAGGGGGGTTTGGAAAAAACCCACCCCCCCCTCCCCCCAAGCGGAGGGGTTTTTCCCGGGACCCCTTCAGAAATGTTGGAAAGGGGGGGGGGGGTAAGGTTTGGCCCAAACCATCCAAAGTCCCAGGGGTCCAAAGGAAAAAGGAAAAAGGTGGAAAACAGGGGGAAAAAACTGGGAAACAAGGTTTTGGAAAAAGGGGGGCCAAAAAACCCACCCGCCCCTGGGTTTTTCCGGGGGCCCCCGGTTTTTGGGGAAAAAGCTGCCTTTTCAAAACCGGAAAATGATGCAAGTGGGGGGCCCCTCAGTAGATGGGGGAAGCCTCCCCACCGACGTGGACACTGGGGCTGAGAAGACCCTAGTGGTCCTGTATGTTGGACTATGCGTTTCCCCCCAGATCACCACAGAAAACTGTGGGGTGTCACGGGGGCATTGTTCAGCTCAAGGGACCAGGGGGGCCCCGATTGGCGTGGGGCCGCACGGTGCACGGTTTCCCGGTGTATGGGGCCCCCGGATCTGGACGGCACGGGCTTGCGGGCCTTAAACTACCTGACGCAATTTTAAGGCGTGTGTCGCCCCTTGGACGGAAGGCGGGGGTAAAGGGTCCCACGGGGAAGATGTACCCCTTGCTTCCAGGTTGGCTTTGCCAGGGTAGTTACGGCTAAACGACTGCACCTTGCCCCCGGGGCCCAGAGTCTTAAAACCCCGGTTTGTCGACTGTCAAAGAGTGAAGGGGGGATAGAGGGCCTCGGGGGAGCCCATTCAAAACCTGAAGCGGGCTGATGGCGTAGGGGTTTTTGGGCGGAGCCTTGTTGGACCGGGGAGGGATTTTTTTTAACATTTTGGGGTAGCAAAACTTTCTCCGATAAGGCCCAGAAGGTGCCAACTGGTGCAAAGCTGGGCCCTCTTTGTAAGGAAGTGGAGCATCAGAAAGAGGTCGTCGGGGAGAGAGGCGTGAGTTGGTTGGTTTTGTGGGGCCGTTGCCCTGAACTTCTCGAAGGACTCTCTGGGCGCCCCGGAAAGCGCACTAACCTGGTGGAGGGCACCTGACGAGTGTGCGTGGCAAGCTCAAGGTAAGCCGGCCATGCCATGAAGGATGACTATGACCGCAGCGGCATCAATGAGGGAAGAACAGTGGAGGTTTACCAAAACATAGGTGACAGAGTGTGGCCTGCATAAACCCGCGTCGGGAAAAACAAAGCGAGGCTCTCGCCGAAGCTACAGAAGCCCCTGGGAGGCCATACACGTGGTAGGCGGCCCTCTCTGAGTAACCTATCGAATTCGCAGAGGGCGGAAAACGACCTCTGTTGGTCCACGTGTTTTTTTTTTTGGTACCGGCTGTTGGCGTCACCATGGGGCCAGGAAAGAAGCTACTCCTGGGGCCATGGTGAAAATAAAGAAAAAAGAAGATGAATTAGTTAGCCCCAGAGAAGATAGCGCGCGATGAAGGACGTGGCAGACGCTGACCGAGGAGATGGAGGACGAGCAATTTGTGACGGTGAGGCGCATGCAGCAGACGTCATGGTGACCAGAGCCAAGGTCTTGGACAGGAGATCCTCTGGGTGCCACTGCCAATTACCCGCCGCCAACCTCCTCCAGAGAGACCCCAGGGCGAGAGCGAGAAAGCCGCGACTTGGATGAAAGATTTGTGTTTCTGAGGAACGGATTTTATTTAAATGTCTGTAGTTTGTTCAGTTTTAGATAATGGGACAGAGCAGACGGGTCGTCTGGCTTGATAGGGGGGATAGTGCTAACGCCAGTGGGGTCTTTGTCTCTGTGTTTGAACATTGTGTTAACATGGAAAAGGATTGACCTGGCATGTGTTAACATGAAAGGGACCTGCGGACAAACATGACGCAGCTGGCTTGTGAGCGGAGGAGCGGAGGAACAAGCCAAGAGAGTACGCGAGTTTGGAGTGCTGCTCCTAGTGAAGACCTCGTGGTGTGCCTTTGTGACCATGATATAAACTTTGTGTTGCTCTGTTATAGCTGTCAGCGCTGCAGTGTTGTTGACATGCTGTTTTCCCCCTGTATTGTGCCTATAGAAAAAGTGTACGGTAAATAAACTTTGTGTAAAATAAAGGAAAAGACTGTCATTTTGTGGTTTTATTCGTGCCCGCCTCGCCACTTGGGCGTTTCCTCTCGTTGTGTTCTGGGACCGCTGTGTGGCTGGTGCCTCTTGGAGCTGTTTCAGTGGTCACAACCCTGTGGATAGCACGCCGTCTGCCTAGCCTGCCTCGGTGTTGGTGGCAGATGAGACGAGGCGGCCGGCGTTTCGTAATATTATTATTCTTATTATTTTATATATTATTATTATATATTATCTATTATATTATTATTGTTATTGTTTTGATTTGTTGTGTTGTAGTATCATCATTATCATTATCATATTATTATGATTATCATTAATTATTATTATTTTATTATCATTATTATTTAGGATTAATAGATTATATTGTGGATGATGATGGATGATGATGATGATGGATGATGAGGATGATAATTATTATTACATTATTATATATTATTGTTCAATTATTACTAATTATTATTATATTATTATTTTATTATTTATCCATTTTATTATTATTATTATTATTAAAATTATTATCATATTATTATTAGTATTATTATTATCATTATTATATTATCTATTATATTATTATTATTATTACATCAGATTGTTCTTATATTATTACTATTACTTTATATTATTAGTTATTATTAATTAGAAGGTCTATTTGTAACTGTAATAATAAAATAATAATGATAATAATAATAATAATATTTATTATGATATGTTGTTCTATCATTCTTTCTTATATTCAATTATTTGATTATTTTATAACGATAATAATAAAAATAATTATATTAAATAATTTTATAAAATCGTTATATGTTATTTTATTGTTATCTTAGATTTATTGTTATTATTAGTTAAAATTTACAAAGAAAAATAACTCCAATAATTTCAATAATAATGATAATAATGATGCTATTCATGATAATAATTGCAACATGATAAAGAGGAAATAATAATGCATAATGATTTGAAAACGATGATAATTATGATAAACGGATGATAATAATGATTACTAATAAAACAGTAATTATTATTATTTAGTATTATTATTATTATCTTATTATTAAATTATTGTTAATAATACTATTATTATATTATCAATTATTATTATTATATTATATCATTATTTTATTAATGCTATTGTTATTATTATTATTATTATATATTATTGTTGTTATCATCATATTATTATTAATTATCATTATATTATTATTATTATTGTATTATGATTATATTAATATTATTTGTTATCTTATCATTATCATTATCATTTCTTATTATTTCATTAATATCTTATTCTTACTTCCATTATACTTTTATTATTTGTAATTATTACATTACAAATATTATAACTATAATAATAAAAATAATGACAATAATAATATTTATTGTCTTTTATATTATTCATTATATCATATTATATTATTATTATTATTATTTATTATCATTATATACCTTATTATTAGTATAATTGAAAAAAAAGTTATTATATCTGTAATAATTACAATAATAACGATATGAATAATGATATAAATAATATAAAAATAATGATATAAAGAATTGTTAGAAAATCATTATTATTGTTATTGTTATTATTTAGTGTTTTATAGTATAATACACAAATTTTATTATTACCTCCAATTAATTGCAAATAATTAGAGATGATGATGATATTGCGTAATGATAATAATAATAAATAATTATTATTATTATTATCATTTATTATCATTGTGTGTGTTGTTGTTTATTAATTATTATTGTTATTATTATTTTTTATTATTTATTATTATTATTATATATTATTATCATTATTATTATCATTATTTATTATTACTATTATGATTATCTTAATTTATCCTTATTATTATTGTTATGTGTTATCACTATCTTATTATATTGTTATTTATATTATATTATTATTAATGTATTACTATTATTATGATCATTATTGTTTTTCATCATCATCAAGGGGGCTAACGCCGACGGGGGCGCATGGGCCGCACCCACCCTTCGCTTTCTAGCCACGAGGGATCCCTCGAGGACGAGTCTCCAAGGGCAGGGCACCCGGGCCCATCTCTAAATATTCGCGACAGGGTCTCGGTCGAGCTGCCCAAGCCATGATCCCTAGGACGTCCACAGGTCTCTCCTCCACCAGGGTTGGTTTCTCGCAGAGATACAACCTGATGGGCCAGGGTCGTCCCCAGGGAAAACGAGCTTAGGTGGCCATAAGCCTGGAGTTGGCAAAAATCCCGGATTTATGCAAGTAAGAAAACAGGTCCCATGCCAGTCTCACGGTTTTTATAACCGCCGGTTTGGACACGTGGTTTCTGCCAACTCTGTACCCCCATTTATCCGGCGAAGGGACTTGCTAAAAAAAGGCATCAAAGGGGCCAAGACTCCAAGGCACTGGGATAGCGTCCAGGTTTTCGCTTTCCATGGAGCAAAACTGAGAAAAGTATCAAGGCCTTGAAGACACGCAGCTTGGTCCTTCTGCACATAGGTAACCGACCATCTCCCAAACGATCTTGTTGCTCGAGTTCATGGCTCCTGTTGCCAGACCAATGTGTCTACTGACTTCCTGGTTCTGACAACCCCAGAGATTATGGGACTACGGCTTCCAAGGTTATGTTAAAACTTTCTGTGGACTTCAACGTCCTCGCCGCAAGCATTGGATCGAATGAAACGGGGTTCCCCTAACAGGCCCCCAGTCCTGAATCCTTGGTCTTGGTCCAGGAGACCTCTAGGGCATAGGGCTTCGCCCTCATGCTAAATAGCATCAAAGAGCCGCCACAAGTGACTCCAAGGACTCAGATAGGTGGGGCAACCATCGTCGGGCAAAGGTCAAGGGTCTGAGACCTTAAATATTGGCCTAGTGTTGCTCCGCACTGACTTTGGCTAGTAGCTCTGCCCATTATCCAGGTTCCATACAAGTGTTTGAAAAGGGGTGCTGCAAGGGAAACAGCCTTGCCCACCCTGAATTAACGGGAAGAAGTTCGAATAACACCCACTTTTACAGCACTTCAGTACCAGTCTAGAGGCTTGCTATCAGGCCATAATCTTGTTGTTCGGGAAATTCCCCGGAGCCTCAGGATTCTCCCATAGCGGATTCCCGAATTCGATGCACCGACGCGTTCAAACGCCTCTTGAGGTCGATGTAGGTGGCAAGCAAACTCAACGGACGGCGTTTCCACAATTACTCGAAGCACTAGTATACGTTCTATTGGAACTTGCAAGGAGTAAAATCCAGACTGCTCCGCGTCCTATGCGTGCCTCACGTTAGGTGGTTGCGGATCCGTTTCAGAAGAAGTGTGGGCGAGAACCTTGCCTGGTATGCTGAGCAGTGTAATAATGCCACGGTAGTTGCTCAGTCCCATCGATCCCTCTTCCCCTGTCCAGAGAGGGATGACCACGTCCTCAGCAGGTCAGGGGGGGAAATGGTTACCAAGACTGCCAAAATGGCAGTCAGGACGTTATGCAGGCCCCGAGCCATAGGGTTCCCCCACCCCAGCCTTTTAGCAGTCAGCAGGATATCACATATGCTGAAGCTTCCCATCTTCAGCTTGGAAATCGCCAGCCTACCTCTGTAGGGTAGGAGCAGGAGGTTCCTCGCTGATGGGTGCGGGGTCCGGCACAGGCACTGCGACCTCACTTGCATCCAAGCTAACTGTTAGAGGGTTCCACCTGGTAAAACTGTTTCAAAAATTATCAGCCCAATGTTCACGAAACCCCAACATGATCTGAGATTGAGAGGAATCCGGTCCATCCGCTGATCGGACTGCATGTCATCTGTGAGGAGGGGCTTAGGGTTCAGTTTTCTCAGGGCTTCGGTTAGGCAGGGCGAAGGTCAGTTGCCAAGAAATGGCCTTCAACCTCCTCAGCAAGATCCTGATTAAGACTGTTCCTGTCCCCTTCTCAGCAGTGTCTGAGCCCCCTAACGCACCATGAACGACGCAAGACTGATTCCCATGTCAGCCGAGCCTTTGCGGACACGCTTCAGTGGCCTCTAATGTCTCCAGGGAGGGATGGTATTCTGCCTTGTCCTTGGGCGTACGCACTGGAACTCTGAGCTGCTTCGAGTGTTTACACGCATTGGAAGGATCCCACAGAGCCAAAAATGGGTCCGTTCAGGTGCTGGTTTCTGTGCATCGTTCAGAGACTGCCTGGCGAACCCACGGGCACACTCATCCTCCTTAGTTGTCCAAAGTGTAGTGAAACACATTAGGGTTTGGCCACGGAGGGACGGTGATTTGAGTTTGAAGTTGGACCTCGCAGGGTAGCCACAAGCAGGCCTATGGGTCGGTTTTGCCACAGAACTCAGCACCCTCCAGGTAAACCTGCAGTTCTTGGAGGATCCTCCATCGTGTGCTGACAAGGAATGTGGGTGTCGATCTCTTGGCCACATTACCCCGTATCGCTGTACCAAAGTCCAGCGATGCCGAAAAGAGAGTTTTTGAGCGATGGTACCAGGGAGCCCAGAGATCCTCATTTTCTGGGGACCTAGCAAAAAGTCCCGGAGGGGAAGGAGAGCTATTCTACGCTGCTGGATTCAGCTCCCGAGCCATGGGGACGACAGGACATCTCGTAGCCAGCTCCGGTCACAGCCGGGATTAACCGCATGAAGTTCGCCCAGAACAGAACATGCGGAATGTCTCGCCGGGGACAAACGTTCTGCCAAGATGCGAGTTTTGGCTAGGAACGCCTTCTTACATCGGTTTTTAATATACATCGGTATAGAGTGTATACAGCAATAAGAGACAAGAAGCCAAAAGCATGCTTCAGGTCTCACACAGTGCCCTGATTACGCTCATCAACCGGTGGTCACCTCGACTACCGCGGGGCTGGCTTCTGAAGTCGGACTGGAGGGATGAGAGGTAGGCTAGGCACCCTTGGAGGTGGTGACCATCGCCTACGCCGACCAGTAGTAGGTGTAAACCACCCACACTGATCGTGCCGCCGCCGCTACCAAGTCTTTCGCACCTATGAAAGAGGGCAGCCAACCTCAACTCCCAAGTCGCTCTTCAATTTCCGCGATAGCAGAGGTAACCAATCATCCGCTCAAGGACGGATGTTTCCAAGCACCTACGGAAAAGCACACCTGAGGTTTTAAGCTTGGGTGGGTCACTCCGGAGGTGGCCACGCCACCTCTGCCCGCCCCCCCGCCCCAAACACAGCCCCAATAAATTTCTTTTTTTTGGTTTTTTTTTTTATTATCGTATTTTTTTTGTGAGGTCGCAGGCTGTGGGACCGCCTAATCCACCTGTGGGGTTTCCCGAGGGCTTTCCCCCATCAAGCTTCATGGTGGGTTGCGCCTGGCATGGGAGCAGGCGGGGGGACGACGGGGGTAAACTCTCGTTCCAATCCTGCACCCCGAACTATTTGCCCATCTTTTTCCCCAGCGGGACTCACAGCACGCCTTACTTGCTGGGTGGGGAGGGGCCAACACTCCCCTCCCCCCAGCTTTCCATTACTTTGGACACACGTACCTTCTGGGGCCTCATGCTGCCGAGATCCCCCACAGATTAGCCTGGGACGCAAGTGGTACCCATGGTTACCCATGGGTGCCAACGAGAGGCACTGAGAAGTCTTGATTGATGGAGAGGCTTGACCTGGCAGGGGAGGACTTATGCAGAAGCTGCTCCCTTTTTCCGCACTGGGCTAGCCAGGGGTGTTGAACTGCAAGCAAGAAGGCATGACAAAGCACTTAAACACTATCTAGGCTACCAGACCATCGCGTCACATCACCATGCGCGTGAGGTGAAGCCACCCCACCCATATTATTGTTATGTATTATATTATATTTCATTTATTATTATTATATTATTGTTATTTATTATTATTAGTATTATAACATGAAAAATTATATCATAACTGCTTTAATATAAAAATACTATAATACTAATAATTTAAAAAATTATAATTATAATAGTTATTATTATTATATTCATTATTATTACTTTCACTGTAAGCTAATTGTAAAAAAAACTATTAGAACTATAAAACAACTACAATGATAACGATATAATTAAAAATAACTTGGTAAAAAAAAATATCATAAAATTGTTATTATTGTTGTTTTTATTGTTTTTATTTAGTATTATACAAAAATGTATAATATAACTGGAAATGATTGCCAATAATAAATGGATAGTAATGATATTGATGATATTAATTGCAAATAATGATGATAAAGAGGAAATAAGGATGTAATAATGATGATAACGATAATAATGATGATAATATAATCGCTTAACATCTATTAATAAAAAGGAAATCTTGGAAATATAGCCTTCTGGAGAGTATACTCCAAAAAAATGGCCGCTTTTTCAATTCCAATTATGAATTTTGTCTATGATTCTATATTATTATTACTTCATTATTATTATTATATATGTTTTGTTGTTTTATTATTATCATTTATTATTATTATTATTATATTATTATTATTAATATTCTCATCTATTATTATTTATTTGGGGGGGGGTCATTTATTATTATTTTTTTATTATAATTATTATTGGTATTATACTGAATTATTATTATTATATATTATTATATTATTACTATTATTATTATCATTATCATTAATATAAATCATATCACCATTTTATATTTACATTATTATTTTTCTATTATTTTATTTTATTATCATTACTTTTAAATAGTAGTAGTATATTTCATAAGAAATGTATTATAATGCGTAATAATAACAATGATTAATGATACTAAATAAGACTTGTTAGTTTATTAATAAATATGTTCATTATTATTATTAGTATAGTAATTATAATGATTATATTACTTTTTTATATTAGCATACTTCAAAAAAAAAAAAATTTAGATGTAATAAATTAACATAATAAACTATAATATTTAAAAGAATTATATAAATGTTATAATCAACTCGTTATATTGTTATTTTATTATTATTACTTATTATTAATATTATTACTAGTATTATATATTTATTATTATTATTATTAATACTAGTAGTAGTAGTTAGTAGTAAATCGACAAAAAAAGAAACAGATTATTACTGCAATATAATTGCCCCCAGTAATAATGATAATAATGAGGACTTGCTGCTAATAATTGCAGTAAATAGTAGTTAATGAAGATAAAAGAGGATAATATTAATGATAATGATGATGATAACACGATAATAATGATAATGATAAGTCATATGAAATGATGGAAATAATAGTTTAATCGCTTCCATATAATAATAAAAAAAGGAAAAAAGAAAAAAATTCCCAAAGTCGAGGAAACAGTTGCAAATTTTATTAATGGCCACATATTGAACATTATACTCCAAAATGATCGGTCTCCAATTTTGAATATATTTTGGCAATTATTATTATTATTATTATTAGTATTAGTGTTAGTATCATTATCAATTTTATTATTATTATAATTATGTGTCACTATTAATTATTATGCTAGCAGGATGTTTGGTTATTATGGCTGAGTTACGATTACTTTTATTATTAGTCTTATAATAAAAATATATAAAAAATAATGATAATAAGGATAACTATTATATTATTATTTTAGTTTTTTATAATAAAATAAATAATAATATTATTATTATTATCTTATTACAATTTTATTTTAGTATAATTAAAAAAAAACTATAAACAATTTACAATAATAACCATGATAATTAAAAGCAAGGAATTATAAAATATTTTTTTTTTATAAAATTTATTTGTGTTATTTTTATTGTTTTTATTATTTGGATTTGTGATTGGTTATGCCGATGACGCTCCCGCATCCCTTTTCACAGAAGGAGCTAAATGATATTGTCCGTGACCTCAACTTGCCAAAGTCATCCGCCAAATGTTTGGCATCAGAACTGAAAGAAAAAAAAACTTCTTTTCTGACAGTTACTTCGCATCACTTTCCACCGGCAAGAACAGACATCAAGAATACCTTCGTTTTTCTCTGAAGAGGAAAGACCTGGTGTACTGTACAGATTGGTTCATAAGCTTGCTGCACAATCTTGGATTTCCACAAGTACCAACCTGTTAGAAGAGAGACTGTTTTATTGACAGACAGCAAAGAGATCGCTGGAAAGCCTTCTGGTGCACAAACGGCCAACCAGTTTGCCTCTATCCCGCTGGCCACTCGAATACATGAAGGAGGGAAGGTGATTGAAGCGGTTGGAAGTATCTTGCTGGGAGAAAATTTCTTTAGTGTCATCAGAGTGGATGATCTTGCCATGTTTTTTCAGGTGCCCCATGGAAAAAATTGAAAGGGCGGGCATTTGACGGCCCTCAATACTCAGTCATCAGAGACCCAGATTTTAAAAAACTCAATGAATAAAGTGAAGGAAGCGGGAAGGCATTTTTTTGGGTCGTAAAAAAATTCCCTTTGGGCAAAAACAAGGCCAGCAACTACGAGAACTCGTCACCAAAATGTGACTCCCTTTTTTCACACATGGATGGGGTTTGAGAATCTGGGATCAAGAGCACGAAGGGGGAGAGAGTTTTACAAGACGAAAGGGGATGGAGACCAGATCAGGGACGGTGGGATGCAGTCATGATGGCCGATTACTGTTGGCTTTGAAAGAGACATCCCCTGCGCGCACATTTGAGGAGCTAAAAAAAAAACGGAAGTCCAGCACGAAGATCAATTATGACCAAAAAATCTGTTTTCATGACTGTCTTTTTAGTGTCCTGTCTATGATCAACTGATAAATTTACGAGTTTGCATTCAAGTAGTATTGTAATAGTTACCAAGTAAGCAATGTTTAGTAAACAGATACGACAAGTTTGCAACATGCGATAATTATAAATTTGGGGAAGAAAAAAAAATTATAATGGAGTAAAGTAAACAAAAAAAAACAAAAAAAAACGCCTAAAGTATTCCCCTTTGTAAAAAAAAAAGATTTTTTCCTTATTCCCTTTGATGAAAAAATTGACCTGATGGGGAAAATGGATGGGGCTTTTTTTGGATTCAGCGATGCAGATTTGCTCTAAACAGAAAAAAAACTAAGAAACTTAAAAAAAAAATTTTTTTTCCCCCGTTTATTTTATTATTATTTATTATTATTATATTATTATTATTATTTTTATTTTTATCATTATTTTATATACAAATCATTATTTCATATTATTATTGTTTATTTTTTAGTTAGATTATTTTATTATTTCCTTATTTTTTTTATCAGCAATTATATTATTTTTATTTTTATTTTTTTATTTTATTTTTATTATTATTTTTATTTTATTTTATTTTTTGTATTATTTTTTATCATTACCAGTATCATTATTTTATTATTATTGTTTTTATTATTTTCTTAATTATTATATTATATTATTATTTTATCTTGTTATATTATAATCTTTATCCTATTTTTGTTATTATTATTTCATTGTATTGTTATTATTATTTTTATTATTTTTTATTATTATTATTTTTTATTTTTATTATTATTACTTTTTTTTGTTGATTTTTACATAATAATGTATTATAAGTATAAAATAACAATAAAATGATAATGAAAAAATTTTAAATATTTATTAAAAATTTTGGTTTATTATTAATTATCATATTATTATTTTTTTTTAGTACAAATTTCAAAGAAAAAAAAAACCCTAAAAAATTACAATAACGATTATAATTAAAAAAAATGATAAAATTATTACAAAAAAAACTTTTTTATTATTTTTTTTGTTTTTTATTATTTTTGTTTATTATGGTTAATTGCAAAAAAGTATTTAAATGCAATAATTCCAAAAAATAAGGTAATAATGAGATTTTGCAAAAAATTCAGTAAGATGATAAAAAGGAAATATGATGATAATGATGTGATAATGATAATAAGATGATAACGATTATATAAGTAATGACAGTATCGTTCCATTTATAATAAAAAAGGAAAAAGAAAAAAAAAAATCCAAAAGTCGAAAAGGGGTCTTAGATTTTTTTGGAAAAAAAGGGCCCCCTTTTTTTTGATTTAATTATGATTTTTTGCAATCATAAATTATTGTTTATATTTATTATTTTTATTATTTCATTATTTTTATTTCTATTAATTTGTTACATTTTTATTACATTATTATTTTTATCATTATTATTTTACTGGGTTTTATTACTGGTATTTTTATTATTATTATTTTTATTATTTTTTATTTTTATTATTATATTA